>NW_017672139.1:193411-215205 GCF_001879085.1 Nicotiana attenuata | reverse complement strand
GTGATTTGTACTTTAGCAGTATATAAAATTGTCCAAGAGCTTATTTTTTTTATTCCTATGAAAAAAATCACATTTCAATTATGTCATACAATAAAGAAAGTCTAAATTCAGACCAAGGATTATTGAAGCTTGGAGTATTTTTCAGTGTGTTTCTTGGAATATGGATGAGGTGCTGGAGAAGACAAGCAAGTTGTTCTGTTATGCCAACTTGTTTACATCGACTGCATTTGGTAGACTTGAATGGTACTGATGATTCAGTCGCAGGTATATGCCTCTTCTTTTGTCTTCTTCCTTGTAAAATCTCTACATCGGGAGGTTTTGTGATTTCAGATTGTACATTCTCTGGTATGTCCCATGATTGTTGATCTCCCACGGTATTCACATGCCCTTCATATGTTTTCAACCATGTTTTCCTTGAATACCAATTTGAGCAGTAATCAGATTTCTGCAAATATCTCTTATTAATAGCAGCAATTGCATGTGGACAGGGCAATTCATCAAGTTGGAATTCCACGCAGTCACAAGTTCTCTTCTTTAAGTCCACAATGAATTCGATTCGTTCACTATTTATTCTAAACAACATTGAGTCAAGGTTGAACACCTAACAAGGAATAAAAAATTAAAACAAATTATATTAGTGTATTTTTCCTTCAAAACGAAAAAGTATGAAAATTTTTAAATGTAAGCAGTAAATCACTGCAACAGATCTAAAAAGCTGAAGTTAACAAATATACTCACAAACATTTTGCAAGCCAAGTCCATCTTCTTAGTCATCTCTTCTTCTGCCCATATTGATACTCTATGAAAAGTTTCATTTGCCTTTTTTCTCCGTTCATAAAATCACTCTCCCAGCTTTTCTTGGATGAAATCTAACATTCTTAAAATAGGCATTTCTCTCCCTTTTAGTAAAACGGAATTCATTGATTCTACCATGTTTGTTGTTAGCATATCATAACGTCGCCGTGGGAACCACGATCGAGCCCATCTCTCAGGAGGCTCTTCCATTATGTAATTGTATGTTTTCTTGTCAATACTTTTGAGTTGGGACATTAACTGATTATAATCTTCACGTTTGTATGATCTTGCAGCACTTTGAAAAAGATTTATTACCATGGCCTTTGCATGTCTTTGCTTTAAATTTTTCTCAAAGTGATATAGGCAGATACTATGGTGAGCTTCAGGAAAAACTCTTCTAATACCATTTGCGATCGATTGGTTTCTATCTGACAAGAAAACCAGTTCACGACGAACTTGAATTGCTTTTCTCATTTCCCCAAAGAACCAAATGTATGCCTCATTGTTTTCTGAATCTGCTACACCAAAACATAAAGGAAATATTTGATTGTTTGCATCCTTTGATACAGCAACAAATAGAACACCACGATATTTTGACTTCAAAAACGTTGCATCTACTGCAATAACAGGTCTACAGTAGGACCAACCAGCTAGTGATGCCGCAGGAGCAAAGAACAAGTAAGCAAATCTGTACATTGAAACACAGAATAACAAATTATAAGGTTTGAAGTTTTTCAAATAGTAACATTTGAAACTTCAGGCTGATTGTTAGTATTGTTTTCCTTACCTATTGTGCGCATCTCTTTTTATGCTTGTGTACGTTCCTGGGTTTTTGGCCACCATCATGTGTAGGTATGAAGGAAGAATCTGGTAGTTCTCTTCAGGTGTTCCCCTTATGCAAACAACAACTTTTTGAATAGCACGCCATGCCTTGTGATAACCAATGTCAATTCCAAATTTTTTTTTCATTTCATTTTCTACAAAGGCTGGTGTAAACTCTATCTTTTTGTCTCGAACATGTTCTATAATTTGTTCGCTTATAAAATTTGATGTAGCATGCTTCTGATCTGATTTTCTTGCATCAACCGAGCATTCATGGATGTTATGATATTTTATCACCTTGAACAGTGTGGAATTTTTTATTCTGGTGGCACGTATATTCCAACCACATTTGTCCACGATGCATTTCAGCTCGTATCTCTTGGAACATGATCTAACAGCAGTGAATTCAACTTTTTGATTGTGACGACCCGACCCGTCGTATCAGGTATTACTGCCCCATTTTCCTTATTTATTACTTCTTCATGTTTCATTACCGGTATGTGGTGAGTTAGAGTTGATTCAGATTGGTTTTGATAAGAAATGAGACACTTAGTCTCTTTTAAGAAGGCTTAAGTTGGAAAGGTCAACCGGACGTTGACTTATGAGTTAGAAGGCTCAGATGTGATTTCCGGTGATTCGGTTAGCTTCGGGGGATGATTTGTGACTTGGGAGTGCGATCAGAATTGATTTTGGAGGCCCGGTGTAGAATTAGGCTTGAATTGGCGAAGTTAGTATTTTGGCGAATTCCGGTTGATGGGTGAGAATTTGATCCGAGGGTCGGAATGGAATTCCGAGAGTTGTTGCAGCTTCGTTAGGTGATTTTGGATATGTGTGCAAATTTTCAGGTCATTCGGACGTCGTTTGGTCGGGTTTTTGATCGAAAGTGCATTTCGGAAGTTTTTGAAGAACTTAGGCTTGAATTCGATGAGATTTGATGGTTTTAGCGTTGTTTGATGTGTTTTGATGATTGGAACAAGTTTGAGTGATGTTATGGGATAAGTTGGTGCTTTTGGTTGAGGTCCCGGAGGCCTCGGGGTGATTTCGGNGTCGCGAGCTAGAGATTTCACCGGTTCGAGGTGAGTAATACTTGTAAATGATATCCTGAGGGTTTGAAACCCCGGATTTGCACATCATAGTGCTGTATTGTGGTGACTTGCACGCCAGGTATGAGCGTGGGGTAGAGCACCGTTGGGGATGGTGACTTGGTCCGTCCCGGTTGTTGATTTTACTGTGTAATTGACTAAAACCTGCTTGATGCTATCGTGATTTGGGCTGATTGCCATGTTTTGGGCTTCGTGCCGATTATTTGAATCCTTTAGGGATTATTATCACTGTTTTCATGACACTTAGCATATTAAATGATTTCAGTCCTGAGTTAAACCCTGTTTTGAAATGTGCAGTCATATTGCTAAAGTTTAAAGACTTAAATTGCATTTTTCTGATGTTTTGAGTTAAAAGCTATTACTTGACATTGCCCGAGTGGCTCATTTGCATGTTCTGGACTGAGGATGGATCGGGCTGCACGCCGCAGCGATGCTACGATGATATTGCGCTTGGGCTGTAGGAGCCCCTCCGTAGTCTGAACCCCCACAGTGAGCGCGGGTACCCAAATGGATCGGGCTGCGCGCCGCAGCGGTCATATGCATTGCATTGCATTCATGCATTGGTTCCTGTTTGTAATACGTGTCATGACATTCAGCACTCTCATATCACTGGCATCCATGCTACTTCTTGTACTGTTTACCAGACGCCTTGGTGTTAATTGTTTGTGGAGTGCTGTGCCCGAGGGGCTGACTTATGTGCGGACTTGCACTATCTGATTACGCATTCATTTGCTTGACTGTTGGAAAAAGATGTTTTCAAAAGAGGTTTTAAACTGAGCCAGATATTTTCTAAAGGATTTTCACGGTTTTACTGTTTTCACAAAGAGTTGTACTGTCCTATATAGCATGATGGAGTGCTCTTACGTGATTTCTTGCCTCTAAGTTATTATTTACTCTTATTACTCACTGAGTTGGAAGTACTCACTTTACTCCCTGCACCTCGCGTGCAGTTGCAGGTATTGTTCACCCGGTAGCGGGTTATTAGCTGATTGAAGGTAGGGCTATTGTAGCTGAGCAAGGTGACCGCCAGCGTTCGCGGCACCGGATGTTGTCTTTTGATTTTCCAGAATTTTTCTTTATATATTATTATTGGCCCTGTAGTTGTGTTCAGGTTTCTTTAGATGCTCGTGACTTGTGATACCCCGGTCGGGTTGTGTTGGGTTGTACATACTGGTTATTATTGTCGTTAAGCTATATTCACCTATTCGTTTATGTTTAATAAATGTTAAATAGACGATTTGGGTTAGTTGGCTGGCCTTGTCTTCACGAGAGGCGCCATCACGACCGGGTTTGGAAATTGGGTCGTGACATTGATTTATCTCCAAGCTGCAGAAAAATTTAGTCATGTTTTCTTTGTTCTCAAAGATTGATCCAACTCTTACTTCCTCAGGTAATGAATCGTGCCTTAGTATTTTACATGGTGGAGATTCTTTGACCTTTTTCCTCACTCTTTTTCTTGATTTCTGAGAAGCAGAAGAACTTTCAGCAATTTCTTCAATTCTATGTGATGTTATCGGTATAAGCTCCATGTTTACTTCATCTTCATTGTTATTTATCATTGCAGAAGGTGACAAAAAGCTTTGTTGGATTTTGTGTTGGTTGTCAATTTGCATTATTAGCTGTCCTTCTTCTTCTTGGTCATTGAGAAACTGGTATGAATTTATTAACGGAGGGGATAATTGTTGTGAAGGAGCTGTAATGATAGAAGGTTGTTGCCCTTTGTCTACTTCCATTACTGGCTGCCGTAGTTCATATTGATACTCAGCAATAGGCTCTGAATCTATTGCATATGCAAGAGATTGGTTCAATGCTGCTGATTCTGAAAGTTGTATTTTTTCGATGACAAAATGGCAATTCTTGTAGGGTGAATCAGTTGTAAGCAAATGTATACAGGTAGTGAGTTCTTCATCTGAAGTTACAAGCATTCCTTTGCTTTTATTTAGTTTGATATCAAACCATACTTTTAATGCATATCTGGTTGAATCTATATTTGCAACTTCACTAATTTTCTTCAGGAAAGTATTGAATGATATGTCCTTATTAAGTAGAACAAGTTTTGTATCATGATCCAAGTATTTGAAATCAGGAGTCCATCTCCCATTGAATGTTATAACAATGCAAATCGAACTCATCCTGCAGATTCATGTTTAGTGGCAACTATTAGGAAAGTGAACAGAAGAATTTTTATGTTGTATGTGCTGAAGTTTTTACAAATAAACTAAATCACTTAGGCATCTTCTGCTGAAGTTTTTTTGGAAAAAGATCTATGACATAATTAATGAATTCTGCAAATAAAACTTCAGCTTATAACTGCTAAAGTTTTTAGAGATAACCTTAATAACTTCAGCATATTAGCTGAAGTTTTTTTTTATCATGGTGATTCATAAATGCAGAGGAAAAAACTTCAGCAGGTACGTGCTGAAGATTTTAGAAATGAACTAAAAAACTTCAGGAGATTAATCCGAAGTTTTTTACAGAAAACGATAGCATGTTTCAGCATTAATTACATAGTATACATCATTAACCTACACAATTAAAGTAGTAATTATATTGCGTTTGGGGGTATGTGTTAGTGTAATAAATACATTCCTATCATATTCATGCACGCTTTTCATTAGACAACCTTTAAAATTCCTTTTTGCCTTTTCATATACCTTGCAAAAGTTTTTTCCCCTATATAAGCACACTATTCCTTCTGAGTTTATTCACTCAAACACATACATTTTAGCAGATATAAAATACAAAAAGGAGAAAAATGAATGCTGTCATTAGGAAAATAGTGGACGAGATCAAGCAAGACATAATGGAGGCATTTGAGTTAAAGATTGATGAGGTGATAGAAAAGTACGACAAGGAGCTCAAAGAAATTAACAACAAGCTTGATACGCTTGTGATGTATGCAAGATTTGACAATCTTGCTGATGAAGATGCTCGTCCATCTGGAAGCGACAACGATGATGATGATGATGATGATGATGGAATGGACGATTAATTTTTTTGTTTTGTTTATTTATGTAATTTGTTTTTATATTTTATTGTGTTTTAATGAAATATTAAGTTTTTGTTATAAGTTTTTTCTGCGTTTCTTTTAATATTTATTCTATTTAAATTCGAAAAATAGCAGAGGAAACGAACTATTCGAAGTTTTTTTAGTAATAACAAAAAAACTTCAGCTGCTTATTCGAAGTTTTTTTAGTGCAATATGATTTTTTATTTAGTTTAGGAAACTAGTGTAGGGGAAAACTTCAGCCTCCTGCTGAAGTTTTTGAGTAATAACAAAAAAACTTCAGCTGCTTGGCCGAAGTTTTTTTAGTGCAATATGAGTTTTTAATTTAGCCAGTGTATGTGGAAAACTTCAGCCTCCTGCTGAAGTTTTTGAGTAATAACAAAAAAACTTCAGCTGCTTGGCCGAAATTTTTTTAGTGCAATATGTTTTTTTTAATTTAGCCAGTGTATGTGGAAAACTTCAGCCTCCTGCTGAAGTTTTTAAGTAATAAATAAAAAACTTCAGCTGCTAGGCCAAAGTTTTTTTAGTGCAATATGATTTTTTTAATTTAGCCAGTGTATTCAGCCTCCTGCTGAAGCTTTTGAGTAATAACAAAAAAACTTCAGCTGCTTGGCCGAAGTTTTTTTAGTGCAATATCATTTTTTAATTTAACCAGTGTAGGAGGAAAATTTCAGGCTCCTTCTGAAGTTTTTAAGTAATAAATAAAAAACTTCAGCTGTTAGGCCGAAGTTTTTTTAGTGCAATATGATTTTTTAGTTTAGCTAGTGTAGGAGGAAAACTTTAGCCTCCTGCTGAAGTTTTTGAGTAATAACAAAAAAACTTCAGCTGCTTGGCCGAAGTTTTTTTAGTGCAATATCATTTTTTAATTTAACCAGTGTAGGAGGAAAATTTCAGGCTCCTTCTGAAGTTTTTAAGTAATAAATAAAAAACTTCAGCTGTTAGGCCGAAGTTTTTGAGTAATAACAAAAAAAACTTCAGCTGCTTGGCCAAAGTTTTATTAGTGCAATATTATTTTTTAATTTAACCAGTGTAGGAGGAAAATTTCAGGCTCTTTCTGAAGTTTTTAAGTAATAAATAAAAAACTTCAGCTGTTAGGCCGAAGTTTTTTTAGTGCAATATGATTTTTTAATTTAGCCAGTGTATGTGGAAAATATGCTGAAGTTTTTGAGTAATAACAAAAAAACTTCAGCTGCTTGGCCGAAGTTTTTTTAGTGCAATATCATTTTTAATTTAACTAGTGTAGGAGGAAAATTTCAGGCTCCCTCTGAGTTTTTAAGTAATAAATAAAAAACTTCAGATGTTAGGCCGAAGTTTTTTTAGTGCAATATGTTACTAACATATCACACATTAAATTAGAATTCAGTGAATTAATCAGAAAGCATTTTGAATTCTGGAGATGAATTTGATTTGAATATGGAATTTATATTCCTTCACTGAAATTCGTCAAACAACCAGAAAACATTAAATTCAAAAACTATTTTGAATTCTGGAGATTAATTTGAATACTTACAATGTATTTGAATTTGAATTTGAATATGGAATTTGAATACGAGACGCGTTCTCAGGAGGAACTGACTGATGGAGGAGATACGGAGGAGATCTGTAATTTGAATCTGTGAATACGGAGGAGAGACGCACTTTTATATGTTTTGGAAGGGGTATAATGGTCATATTAACACGGATTTTCTGTTAATTACGAAATCAATAATTTTTAAAAATAGGGTATAGGTTAAAAGGTGGCATAAAAAGTGGGTACCGCTGCAAATCCCCCAACTTATAATGGGCACAAGTTATTACTTTTGAGTAAATGTGCAGTTTAGTGGCCTCTTTTCAGTTGGGCTTGCTAGCTTCTTTTCTTGGGTGAAATTAAAAAATAGCCAAATTTACAATTGATCGTTCAAAAATAGTCCAGTTTCAAAAGTAATCGAAATTTAGCCATTTTTCATGTAAAGAAAAATCTGAGCGAAAATACTGTTCAAAACCCGGAAAAATACGCCAGTATATTATGCTGGAGTTCCAGCATAAGTATACTTGAACTCCAGCATATTATACTGGAGTTCCAAGATAAGTATGCTGGAACTCCAGCATAATATGATGGAGTTCCAGCATAAGTACACTAGAACTCCAGCATAATATACTGGAGTTTCAGCAAGTATACCGGTCCAGCATAATATACTGGAGTTTGGAGCACCGGTGCTCCAGTCTCCAGTATATTATACTGGAGCCAGCAAAGTATACCGGTCCAGTATAATATGCTGGAGTTCATACACAGGTGCATCGAACTCCAGTATATTATGCTGGACCGATCTCTGCTGCAGCAAAATAGTGGCTATTTTTCATTTACTTGGTAAACGCTGGCTATTTTTGAATGACCAGTCCGAAAACTGACTATACCGTGCTATTAACTCTTTTCTTCCATCCCCGTGAACATTATTAATAAAATATGGTTATTAGTCATGTTACCCTGTATTCACATATACATATTAAAGTTATAAACAAAATATAGAGCTTATTTTTTAAAAATAGCCGTTGGCAAATGCAAAAAACCGTTATTTGTGCCTCCCTAACCCCCTAACACCCCTACCTTCCTAATTTATATTTTTTAACTTCTAAGTTTGTTCAATTACACTTTAGCTTTATTTTAAAACTATGAGGTAAACCTCATTCCATTTCAATTTTCACATAAAACTTTCATATCTCTCTAATTCTCTATGTCTCTCTATCTGTAATCGCAATTAACGTTCTAGCATTCATACTAATTTTTGCATTTATTCTTGTTATACTTGTGTTGCTATTTGTTGTAATTTTAATTATTTATTATTAAAAATAGTTCCTAAACTGGTAAAAAAAATTGTGTAATAGATTGACTAAGGTAATGTTAAGGAGGGGGATCCTCGTTTTGAAACAAATCCTAACCAACCTGGTTTAGGTTTTATATACATACAAGAAACGTATAATCCTGCTTTTCAAGATTTCTTAGAACAACTGTTTAATGTTTGCGATGATGAAGGAAATGAAGAATTGCTGAAATATTGGAATAGAAAAAACTTTGGCCTTCCAGAAATAATTCAAGAAGACGATGGTGCCTATAGTGAAATACTATTAATTACCGAAGACAACATGGACGCAGAAGAACAAGTGCTATCAATTTAAAGCGAATAACCAATAGAAGTTATTGAAAAAATTCATAAATTGTAATTTTATTTTAATAAGTATTGAAATAAAAGTAATGAATTCTTTTCATCCATTAAAGTTTTTTTTTGTATTTGAATATGTTTTTTTATTTTTAATTTAAAATTACCCCTAAGTATGGGTATCACACCCTTAGGACCGGTAGGGGTAATGGTAGGGTACCAGTAGAAGTATCCTTTCCCCGTACCCTTAAATCCCTTAAGAAAAGTATCCTTAAGGAAACCTCCCCTTACCGTACCATCCCTGTACTCCTAACCCTTAAGAACCAGTACCCTCCCGTTAGACTACCCTAATTGTACCTACTAGATGCTCAAGCACCCATTATTGTTGACCCGACATATATATATATATATATATATATATATATATATATATATATATATATATATATATATATATATTTATATCACAAACGTAGAAGAATTAAAGAAATAGAGAGATCGAGCACCTAATTTCAGGATATGATAATGGGTGCGCTGGTTAAAAAATTGGATCATAGGCCGTTGAGCACCTTTAGCTTAAAATTCTTGAGTCCGCCACTACGGAGATAACTTGGGCTTGAACATAATTATTGTTGTTTCCTTCCTTTCTAGATCATTGAAATAGTTCATGTGTTGGTAAACCTTCAGCATCATCTTGTGCTTTGATAGAGCAGAGTTAAAATAGCATTTTTTAGTAATTAATTTGATAAAGGATAGGAGGGTTTTATACTAACAAAGACAACTCCTGAGAAGTTTGTGTTAGAAAAATGATTTTGATAACTCAAAAAGAAATATTCAAATTAGTGTCTAGATTCATTCATTTAATGAGTGTTTATTATACTAATTAATCAAATATATTTTAATGTCTATAACTGAAAATTAGAATAATTATGAATTTGATCAAAGTTGGTCTTGTATGACCATTTACTTAATATTAAATTTGATAACCATTTCCTTTAACTTTTGTAACTGACGCTTCTATTGGCCTTAATGATTTGACGGTTTGGCATTTGAAGCCTTAATGGATTCTAATAATTTTTATTACCTATAAGACTATATAAATATGTCTTTTTGTGTTCATTTTGAGTAGAGTGAAAAGAGTGCAAGAAAGTAAAACTTTCTTCTATTGTGCTGGGTTGTCTTTATTAGTCTTTGTTGTTTCTGCTCCTAGTTTATACTAGAAGAGCTTGTTGAATCCTGGGGGATACGCCTAATTTTATTCATCCCGGTGTAGGCGAAATATCCTTAAGGACAGTGTCCTTAACACGCCTCAAGCTAATTCTTTTATTCTCCATAATCATCCAATTTTTCCAACAATCTTAAGGATATTTCCACGATGTTGTGGAGAATAATAATTTTGGAATCTCGAGAGTAATAGATGACATGTGAACAAATATTATTATTATATTGGTATCATGTATCGTTGTTGCTTGTTCTACTTTGGCATGCACTCTCGAAAAGTTGTTGTTCCATTGTCGCGAGAAGATGACTGGTATTCTTTGTGGACGAGGAGTCCACAATTGTACACCACTAATGAATTGTCAAGATCATTTTTTCAATTTTTACTTAGCGGTATAAAGATTCTTCATCCATCTATTTTTTTTCCAGAGAAAGTAAAGGTATGATCCTCGGTTATGCATTTTGAAAATCTTAAGAACCTTGAGATAATGTGTTTAAATTTATTTGAACTAAATGAAAAAAAATTAATTTAAAAAAAATATGCTGTCGTGTTTGACATATTTTCAGTTGAAGTGTTTTCACTCTCTTTGAAATTACATAAAAAATATTTATCCAAACCTTTATCAAGACATACGTACTTCGAAAAGAAAAAAATATTCCTAGATAAATTTTCTATCTCTTGGAGGTTAATTATATTCCTGTAATTGGAGAATTGAAAAGGCACATAAGATCAAATGGTTTGAATTTTCTTGTGATGATGTATCGGATTTATTTTTAATTAATTAATAAATTGCATTCTTATTAATCTATATGATAATCTTCAGGGTGAATCTATATTATTAGCTTGTTATTTATAAAGTAGAACTATTTATGAGTTGTGAAAAAGTTATCTCCTTAACCTGAAATTTTCGAAAATGTGGGGGACCGTGATGTCTAGAGTTATATAGCCTGAAAGAAAAAGGTGATAAAAATTATTTATTAATGCCATGATAAAGCCTTACAAAATTGAGATTTTTTGTGGCAAAAATTTATATTGGAAGATCAAAAATATGTTGTATTTCTTGCTTTGAAAAGTTATGTTGTTTCGGATCTCTTAGTCATTTGGGTGAAGAAATTGTTGAATTATGACCCATCTCCTATTGATTTGAGATATTTCTGTAGAAGTTAAAGTTGCTTTCATATTTAAAAATTTTATCTTGGTATTTGAATATGGAAGATATCAAAAGAAAATAAATTCTTATCTGTGTTGAAAGATGTTTTAAAAGGCATTTGTATGGAAGTCAAGTTCCATTTCATTTGAGATGATTTTATGCCTTACTTGAGAAATACTATGAGCTAGTATTTTGTATGTGAATTATCCACTGTATTAGAATGATACAATGATAATATTGAATCTCTGATTCAGATGAGAAAAGCTTAATAGTGATTGTGTGATCACTTTTGGTGGGTGTTGTGATATTAAAATTGCCTAGAAGTGAGGTTGATTAAGCAACCTTGATGAGTTAAACCGACAATAATTATGTCGATGAATTGTGATTGCCAAGGCGCAATAACCATAAGAAAATAAATCTTTCAATGGGAAGAGTAGATACATTCTCTTGAGACATAATGTGATAAAGCAATTGCTTAGAACGAAATTTTTATACATATTATGTGTAGTCAAAAGAGGATTTGGCCTATCCTTTTACTTATAAGTAAAACATCGAGTCCTTTTACTTATAAGTAAAACATCGAGGGGTTGAGACTTTTGCCAATTTGAGATGTATCAACAATGATGGTAACCCAACCTATGTGATTGGAGATCCCATGAAGTAGGTTCATATGGGTAATAACAAGTCATTAGTTGATCAAATGTGCACTATTAAATTATGTCTCTTCCTATGGTGTATGTGTACATAGTGCAAGACTGCAAGGAATGTGAGGTTGAATTATTAAACTCTTAATCCAATAATCCATAGCCTTTTGTAGGTGGTGTATTGTACTGCAAAATACACTTGATGGATGGACCTATATGAGTGTGGAGTGGGGCCGCTCCTATGAAATTTGTGGTAAAATTTCTAGAGCACTCATGAAAACCAGGCGCGCGCATGGCCTATTAGCGCAAAACCGCGATAAACAACAAAGTGTGTGAGAGTATAATGTGATAGATAAGACGCTAAACTTACAAAAGAATTCTTGGTTCATAGAAGTTTTAAACTTCACCAATTATTCTGTAAGTTTAATCTTATTTTATCTAGGTCTGGTTCATAGTCCAAGAGACACCAGATTCGATGCATTATGCTCATTTGTGAAAACCCAGCGAAACTGTTTATTTTACTCTATTACTTAATATTCTTTTGAGTTATGTGGGGGATTGTTAGAAAAATGATTTTGATAACTCAAAAAGAAATGTTCAAATTAGTGTCTAGATTCATTCATTTAATGAGTGTTTATTATACTAATTAATCAAATATATTTTAATGTCTATAACTGAAAATTAGAATAATTATGAATTTGACCAAAGTTGGTCTTGTATGACCATTTACTTAATATTAAATTTGATAACCATTTCCTTTAACTTTTGTAACTGACGCTTCTATTGGCCTTAATGATTTGACGGTTTGGCATTTGAAGCCTTAATGGATTCTAATAATTTTTATTACCTATAAGACTATATAAATATGTCTTTTTGTATTCATTTTGAGTAGAGTGAAAAGAGTGCAAGAAAGTAAAACTTTCTTCTATTGTGCTGGGTTGTCTTTATTAGTCTTTGTTGTTTCTACTCCTAGTTTATACTAGAAGAGCTTGTTGAATCCTGGGGGATACGCCTAATTTTATTCATCTCGGTATAGGCGAAATATCCTTAAGGACAGTGTCCTTGACACGCCTCAAGCTAATTCTTTTATTCTCCATAATCATCCAATTTTTTCTAACAGTTTGTACGAAGATGAGAGATCATTAGGTTAGAAAGAACTAGGAAATATGACAAAAGTTCACTTAGTCTAATTGGTCCCTACTATAGCTGTGACAAATTATATTACTTGCTTTCTGCTAATTAATGAGGAGAGACTTGCTTTCTGCTAATTAAAAAGGCTAAAAATAGGCTTTCCAAAGTCTCCGAAAAACGACAGGCGTACCTAGATCTGTACAAAAGGATGTGCAAAAATATAGTATGAGTATACCATAACGGTACCCAGTAAGTATCAAGTCTAACCTCGATAGAGTAGTGATGAGGCCAGGTCAAGACACCTATTAGGACATGATAAACGGAACGAAAATATAATAACTAAATGTAATGGAAAAGAGATAGATGAATAACAACAAAGCAGTTTAATAATGTAAACTAATAACAAAATTTTAAGCATTAAGACAACGAGAAGGAAACAAAGAGTGAGAATACGCCAAGGAAGAATAAAAGCAACAAGAATTGTTCAACCAATAACTCTTTTCAATATGAAATGTACAACATAATCACAACCGATGTACCCCTCGTTTTCACATATCTCAATTTCAATCACAATCTTTCCTCATATCACCGGGAGCCTTGCATTTAGTTTTGAAAATTGTTTTTTTCGAAATAGCTATCCACGTTTTAGCCCACCTTATCACACCGTGTGGCTTCAAGTAGTTCCCCTGCTAGCAACACGCATATCAAGCCCACCTTCTCCCATTGCATGCATATCAACCCCTAGCCTTATACCACCGCATGCGTATCAATATCACAACATAATCACAACTCGCACCTCTAGTGCCCATATGCCACAACTTTCCAAAAGAATCAACATTATCAATGTTTCCACAACAAATAGCCCATAGCTCAACCACAATGTGCACAAGAATCTCAATAATGACAAAATGAATGTAAATTGCTCAACGAGAAAGGTATCTCAACAATTAACAACTTCACCTCAATGTGATAATGGTTTTCACAATTTCAATACCAATAACTCAACAAGAAGATATTTCTTGAAATAACAACTCCAAAGACAAGTAATTCAACAATTAAAGATGTAACGAGGCAATAAGGAAGGCAATGAGTTCAACTAAGCCATAAGAGCAAAATAACAAGTAAGAGGTAGAACAAGTATTTGTTGACGGCCAATTTTGACCCTCACTTTTAAAATTTATTTATTTATACTTAATAATTTGAAATGAATGTTTTGAAAGTATTTTCAATCAATAATACCTATTTTACAAAATTAATTAAGTATTTAGTAGTTTTGAAATTAATAATTTAGTATTATAATTATAATTATAAAATATATCCTACTTACTATTTTAAGATTATTAAATAACTTTTATATACGTCACATAGGCTTTCTAATTAATTTAATGAATTATTTCTTAATTTCTAATTAATTAGATTACTATGTTAATAATTCAAAATTAGTGTTACAATTTAGAAAACAAAGTATTTCACAAATAATCAATTACGATAATTAGTAGTACATTTGATAATTATAATTTTTACTACATTTTATTGAAAATAATTAAGTTTATTTAAATTAATTTCAAAAGGGTTAAAAGGCTACAATTGCAATCTCTTAACTAAACACAAAAAGGCTATCATTTAAATTAATTTTGGCCCAAATTACCAAGCCCAAAGCCAAATCTAACCCAGGTTCAATTCCCTTCTCTCCACCTTGGAAATCCCCTTCGCCTCTTCTTATCCAATGAGATCGTGCCAAGTCACCCGTCCTACCCACTCACAAAACAAACACATTTGATCTGGACCGTCGATCCAAATCATTGACGGTCTACATTTATTCCCATTTCCCCTTTATTTTTAAACCACACGCCAGGTATTATTTCAACCACTGGATCACGCAGATCCAACGGACCCCATTTTTTCTTAATAACTTTCTCTTTAAAACATTAAGACCTAAATTGTTAGGGCTGTTAATCAAATGATCCAAAGGCCCGGATCTCGTCCTGAATTCTTAACTTAGAGACCAGGCCTTTAACCTTAATCATTTTCACGTTGAATGGTTGCCTCTCTTTCCTCTTTTTCTCTCTGTTCTCTCAAGCCCTCCGTGCCCATCAATCATGAAACTGTAACGACCTGGCCGGTCGTTTCATGAGTTACTACCTGTTTTCCCCATTTTCGCTTCTTTATGTGTTATTCAGCTATATTTCATCATATCGTATTGGTTTTTCTGTGTTCGGAGTGGTCTTGGGGAGGAATGAGACACTTAGTCTCTTATTCAGAAGCTTAAGTTGGAAAAAGTCAACCGAATATATTGACTTATGTGTAGAAAGTCTCGGATGTGAATTCTGATGGTTCGGATAGTTTCGTTAGGTGATTTTGGACTTAGGAGCGTGTTTGGAATGTAATTTAGAGGTCCGTGGTAGATTTAGGCTTGAATTGGCGAAATTGGAAATTTGGCGTTTTCCGGTCGGCAGTGGAAATCTTGATATCGGAGTCAGAATGGAATTTCAGAAATTGGAGTAGGTCCGTTGTGTCATTTGTGACGTGTGTGCAGAATTTCAGGTCATTCGGTGAGTTTTGATAGGTTTTAGCATCGTTTGCGGAATTTGGAAGTTTGGAAATCCTTAGGCTTGAATCCGAGGGTGATTTGGTGTTTTGATGTTGTTTTGAGTGTTTCGAAGGTTGGAATAAGTTTGAATGATGATATGTGACTTGTTCGTATGTTTGGTTGAGGTCCCGAGGGCCTCGGGATGAATTTGGGTAGTTGACGGAAAGATTGACATTGAGTTGATGCTGCTGATTTTTGCTGCTTCTGTCATTTCCGCACCTGCGGATTAGGGACCGCAGGTGCGAGGTCGCAGATGCGGAGTTTTGGCCATCAGGAGAAGAACCACATATGCGGTTAGTTGGACGCATCTGCGTCACCCCAGGTGCGGTGACTGGGGCACAGATGCGGTCCTGGTCGTTTAAGTGGAAACCGCAGGGTACGGTTGGTTGGACCGCAAAAGCGGTTGCGCAAGTGCGAGATTAGGACCGCAGATGCGGAAGTTCTGGGCAGAAAGTATATAAGTTCCCCTTCGCGAATTTCAGTCATTCTTCCACCACATTTGGACGATTTTGGAGCTCCAAGCAGTGATTTCAAGAGGGAATCGAGGGGTTTCAGCGAGGTAAGCTACTTGGGCTTTGTATTTTGTGTTTGTGATGATTTTTCCACTACCTAATCATGAAATTAGTGGGGAATTTGGGGTGAAGTTGAAGGTTAGGGCTTGAGTTTTGGAGAAGCTTTGATTGGGGATTTGAGGGGCCATTTGAGGTCCGATTTTGATGGTTTTGATATGTATAGACTCGGGAGTGAAAGGAGTCTTTAGTTTTGTAATTTTTGTTGGATTTCGAGACGTGGGCCCGGGGGCCGGGTTTGATCCCAATCCAGGATTTTTGGTCTAATTTGATTATTTTCGTATGGATTTCATTCCTTTAGCGTATATTGATGATAAGATACTGATTTTGGTTAGATTCGGAGCAATTGGAAGCCGAGTCGAGAGGTAATGGCATCGCGGGTTAGAGTGTTGTCCGGTTTGAGGTAAGTAATAACTGTAAATCTTGTCCTGAGGGTATGAAACCCCGGAATTCACATCGCTTCACTATTTTGAGGTGATGCGCACGCTAGATGACGAGCGTGAGGGCGTGCACCATTGGGAATTGTGACTTGGTCCGTCCTGTAGCAACTATTAAGTTGCATATTCGATTGAAAGCTACTTGATACCATTGTACTTTAGAAAGTATTACTATGTTTTGGGCTGAATGCCATATTCGGGCCTCATGCCAAGCTGTTTGGACCCTTAGGGGCTTTTTACTACTATTCCTCACTGTTTTGAATTAATATTTGTACTCAGTCATGCTATGTTTTTACTGATTTCATAACTCAGTCCTATTTACTCCGTTTGAGGTATAAAATAATATTTTGGGCTGAGCACCCTGCTTTACTGTTAGCCCGAGTGGCTTGAGAGATTTCTGACTGAGTGAGGCCAAGGACCTGTGTTGTCAGAATATCATGGGATCGGGCTGCGCGCTGTAGCATGTTGTACAGATTTGTGATATATGAGAGGCTGAAGGCCTGATTTATTATGCCATGAGATGGCTTGTTATAGTGCTTGGGTTGTAGGAGTCCCTCCGGAGTCTGTATACCCCAGTGAGCGCGGGTACCCTGAGTGAGTGTTATGATGTTGCCCGAGGGGCTGTTCTTGATTCATGTTGTGCCTTAGTGGCTGATTATGAGCGATTGTGAGTTTGCCCGATGGGCTGATTCTAAGAGATGTTATGCCCGACGGGCGGTTTATGACACATGCTATTCATGATTTTCATCATTTTTACTCTAAACTTCATTGAACTTCTGTTGGAACTGTTAGAAAGACATTTTTCAAATGATTTTTTATTGAAATTGGATTTTTAACAAGATGACTTGGTTAATATATTGTTTTGAAAATATACTGTACTTACTGTGGTGTTATGACGTGGATTTATGTGTTTCTTACTGCTCAGTCTTTATTTTCTTTTATTACTTATTGAGTTGGTGTACTCACATTACTCCCTGCACCTTGTGTTCAGATCCAGGAGTCGCGGGTCGTGATAGCGAGTGCTGATCCTTCATCCGTCGCGGATATCCGGAGTCGGCAAGGTAGCTGCATGGCGGTCGCAGCCTTGCTCTTCTCCCTCTTATCTTCCTTAGACTATATTAGTATTTTCCAAACTGTGATAGTCTTAGTTGTATTCACACAGTCCATATTAGATGCTCGTGACTTGTGACACCCCGATGTCAGGCCTTTGTTCTTTCCGCACTTATTTTTAGACTTATACTGTGGCATTTTACTAATTAATAGCTTAAAACATCTTTATTATTAAATATTGGCAATCGATGGAATTGTGTCGGCTGGCCTAGTTTCATGATAGGCGCCATCACGACCGGGTTGGTTTTGGGGTCGTGATAGAAACCTTGCACAAATTGATGCAAGGTCACAAATTCAAACTTTACAACACTCAATCTGTCTCTTATATAGCAATTCTCGCTTGATTCTTTCCCCATTCATCATTAAAATTCAAAACCCCAATTTGAAACCCTAGATCTAAAGACGAAACTTCATTCGTTTGATTTCCCCACTCAATTTTTTAAATCGGAGCATGCATGGTTGATATCTCTAGATTCATCATCATCATTCATTGTCCAGAGATCAAACACAATGACCTCTAGACATTGGAGATTTTACCGATGGATCCTCACTCTCAAAGGTCAAATCCTTCATCCTTGTGCCCAGGTAAAGTCCTTGATGATTTTTCCCCTCTGTTTTTCTCTGATTTCACTCGCCTTGCTATTATTATCCACCTTTCGTCATCTTCCACTATCTAACTTAAATCAGGGGTAACCCTAATGGCTTCAATGTCCACTATAATTAGGAGAATTCAATGCTCTCACTTAACATCACCAAGAACACCTAACAATCAGAAGAAATCAATACGCAATACAATAGCGTTTAGAACACTTTCGACTAAGGCTAAGTTCTCACTCAATTCTTGATTTCTCTTCGGTTCTGAGTTACTCATTGATTGATGTTTTAAGTTCTTGGATCCTAAACGGCTAAAAAAATTATTTGTTTGGTTTTCTGCCCTAAAGGAGGTCAGTAAAACTTCAGCTATACTCTTCCCTTTTTTAATTGTTTGAATTACTAAGCATGAGTTGTTCTGTTATCTCTTGCTGAATGATGTTATTGATAATGGATGGCTGATTGCTTGGTATATTTGTTAATGACATATGATTGATGAATGGATTCTGTAATCGTGAGTTTCCTTAAGTTGTTGAAATTAGAATTGTGTATTGATCCTACGGAATATCTGATGACATACACCTACTGTTAAGCTTTTAAAACAACCTAAGAATTCTCAAACGATCCTAATAACTAGTTTCAGATCTCCCTGATGTTCTATTAGCACAACTATGACTGCTATACTAACCTTCCTTGGGTATTAATTGCATTTTTAGTGATTCACCTGACAAATTAAACTTAAGTGAATATGAACTTGTTTAGTAGTGAAGATAAGACTGTCACCTTAGTTTGGGAAAACCAGTTCATGACATTTGAACCAATTCCTTCTTTCCGGTCTGCCTCTATGTCTTTTGTTAATTTTTGGAGGGTCATTTGTTCTCTATTAAAATTATGACTGTTTGATCATATTATATAAGCATATCCTAAGCTAATTAGATGTCACGACCCGGATTTCCCACCCCCGGGAGTCGTGATGGCGACTACTAATGTGAGCTAGGCAAGCCAATTCCTTAAACTAATTACTTTATCATCCATTCATTTCCTTTTAACAATTATAAAGCAATAGCGTATAAACACCGAAAAGTTAAATTAAGCGGAAGAAAACAATGAAATATCTGAGATCTGTGTCTATTACAATTACTCAAGCCTTAATCACCCAAAACCTGGTGTCACAGTGTCACAGACGGTCTAAGATTCACTACATACAAAGTCTGAAGAAAATAACAATACTCTGTTTCTGAATGTAAGGAAAATGAAACAGGGAATAAGGATAAAGGGAGACGTCAGGGCCTGCGAACGCCTGTAGGTCTACCTTGGATCTCCGCGAGGACTGAAGGTAGCCACCCAATCTACAGTCTGAAGTCTACAGCACTGGGATCTGCACAAAAGAGTGCAGAGTGTAGTATCTGCACAACCGACCCCATGTGCTGGTAAGTTCCTAGCCTAACCTCGGTGAAGTAGTGACGAGGCTAGGACCAGACTACCAAATAAACCTGTGCAATTTAAATATATACAGCGGGAAAGAAGTATAGAAATAAACAGTCGAATATGGGAGGGGGAGCATGCTGCGGGGGAAATATCAATTCCGAATAGAAAGACAACAGGTAAATGTAAGAAGCAATTTATCTCAAATATCAATAAAAGAACCAGAGATCAATAAATGCACGGAATCACCCTTCGTGCTTTTACTCTCGTCCTCACCAAAACAATCAAGTAATGAAAACCTGCACGGCATTACCCTTCGTGCTTTTACTCTCTTTCCTCACCATATAATCAATATAATCGGCACGTAATGGTACATCGTGCGGCACGACATCACCCTTAGTGCTTTACACTCTTTCCTCACAATCATACACGGCATCACCCTTCGTGCTTTACACTCGTTCCTCACAAAAACAATGCACGGCATCACCCTTCGTGCTTTAACTCTCTTTCCTCACCCAAACAACAATCACAAACAATAGGCAAGGGAAATAAATGAAATTTCAATGATAATCCCAGCAAGGGAACAATAATTCAACAACAAGTCCCGACAAGGGACAACATCAAAACAATAACTAAATCCCGGAAAAGGGAGATAACAATTTAAGCAACAATAGCACGGCAAGGGGACAACATAATGATCTCTTCTCTTTCTCACTTTTACTTCACAATTCACTTCACATCTCGAGCCAATGCTCTAAAGGTTCAATTATCACTTCTACTTTCACAATTCGCTTCACAACTCGAGCCAACGCTCCTCAATGTTCATAGGTCATAATTCCTTCCACAAACTTTACACAACAAATAGAAACCATTTCTAAGGCATGAAAGATACAACGAAGTCATGATAATTACAATATAAAGACTCACAGGCATACTAGACACCAACATATAGATACTCGTCACCATGCCAATACGTCGTACTCAACATTTACCACATAGCAAATAGGACTCGACTCCTAATCCCTCAAGCTAAGGTTAGACCAAACACTTACCTCGATGCCACGAACTCAATTCACGATTCAATTATAGCTTTACCCCTTGATTCCACCACCAGTTCGCTCGTATCTAGTCACAAGTTACTTAATTACATCAACAAACGCTAAATGAATCAATTCTAATGCATAAATGAGTTTTCCAAAGTTTTGCCCAAAAATTCAAAAATCGCCCCCGGGCCCACATGGTCAAAACCCAAGGTTCGAACCAAAACCCGCTTACCCATTCCCCCACGAACTCAATTATATAATTTGTTTTGAAATCGGACCTCAAATCGAGGTCCAAATCCCCATTTTTTTTTTGAAAAACCTAGGTTCTACCCAAAACACCCAATTTCCCCATGAAAATCATTGATTTGAAGTTGAAATCATGTTAAAAGATAAATCATGTTAAAAGATGTTAAGAATTGAAGGAAATTAGTTAAAAAAGACTTACAATTGATTTGGAGGAGAAGAAACCTTTGAAAAATCGCCTTATTGTGTTTATGTTTTGAGAGAATATGAAAATGGGTTAAAAATTCGGCTAAGTATAAAAGTTGCAGGTCTCAGATATGGGAATTGCGAACAGGGGTTCGCAATTGCGAACCCCGACCTCTGCTATTATGGGAATTGCGAAGACTGGGTCGCATTTGCGACCCCAGGCATCAAATGAGAAACTTCGCATTTGCGAAGCAGGCGTCGCATTTGCGACTGGCCTTCCGCATTTGCGAGCCAAGTGGTCGCATTTGCGATCAGGCCGGCCCAGGTCCTATTTTCGCATTTGTGATGGAGGTCTCGTATTTGCGAAGCCTGCAGACCTGTGCACATCTGTTGAAAACCTGCAATATACCAAGTCCAAAATACACTCCATGGCCTATCCAAAACTCACCCGAGCCCTCGGGGTTCCAAACCAAATATACACACAACCTCAAAAGCATCTTACGGACTTATTCGTGCAATCAAATCACCAAAATAACATCATGAACATCGAATTAAACCTCAAGATCAATAAAATTTCTCAAAACTTCTTAAACAT
>NW_017672139.1:119168-190299 GCF_001879085.1 Nicotiana attenuata | reverse complement strand
CTCTCTCTCTCGGTGGGAAGTATGATAAGAGCATGACGAGCCAAGTCGATGAATCTGGTCTCATACTGGGTAACGGTCATAGAACCCTACTGGAGACGCTCAAACTGCCTCCGATAGGCCTCTCTCTGAGTGATAGGGAGAAACTTCTCCAGAAATAGCTGTGAAAACTGCTCCCAAGTCAAAGCTGGTGATCCGGCTGGTCTACCCAAGCAATAATCCCTCCACCAAGTCTTGGCAGATCCAGACAAGCGGAAAGTAGAAAAATCGACCCCATTGGTCTCAACTATCCCCATGTTCCTGAGAACCTCATGACAGCTGTCTAGATAATCCTGGGGATCCTCAGAAGATGCACCACTGAAAGTAGTAGTGAAGAGCTTGGTGAACCTGTCCAACCTCCACAAAGCATCGGCAGACATAGCTGTTCCATCACCGGCCGGAGCTACCACACCCGACTGAACTGCTCCAACTGGCTGAACTGCTAGATTCTGGAACTGGGAAGCTACCTGCTTCGGAGTGCGAGTAGCAGGAGTTTGGGCTCCTTCTCCAGCCTGAGAGATGGCCGATGCTACAGGAAGCAAGCATGCCCGAGTGACACTCTCCATGAGGCCCACTAGACGAACCAGAGCATCCTGGAGTACTGGGGTAGCAATAAACCCCTCTGGGACCTGAGCTGGGCCCACCGGAGCTGCTGGGGCTGGAACTTCATCATCAAAGTCAACCTGAGGCTCCACTGCTGGTGCTGCTGCTCAGAGTTGAGCTCTGCTCCTACCTCGGCCTCGCCCTCTGCCCCTCGTGGGAGCTGCTGCTGGGGGCTCAGGCTGCTGGTCAGCGGATGAGGAACGCGTGTTCTCGGCATCTGCGAGAGAACAGAATAGAAATTCAATCAGCATTGAGAAACCAAACTGCACGACAGGAGAGAAAAGATGTGAAATTTTCCATAACTCTGTAGCCTCTGGGGGATAAATACAGACTCTACTAAGCTTGTCTGTGAACTGTGAGACCCATGTAACCTAGAGCTCTGATACCAACTTGTCACGGCCCGAATTTCCTACCCTCGAGACTCGTGATGGCACCTACTAATGTGAGCTACGCAAGCCAACTCCTTGAACAAATTACTTTATTATCCAATCATTTCCTTTTAACAATTATAAAGCAATAGCGTATAAACAGTGGAAAGTTAAATTAAGCGGAAGAAAATAATGAAATATCTGAGATCTGTGTCTATTCCAATTACTCAAGCCTTAATCACCCAAAACCTGGTGTCACAGTGTCACAGACGATCTAAGATTCACTACATACGAAGTCTGAAGAAAATAACAATACTCTGCTTCTGAATGCAAGGAAAATGAAACAGGGAATAAGGATAGAGGGAGATGCCAGGGCCTGCGGACGCCTGCAGGTCTACCTTGGATCTCCGCGAGGACTGAAGGTAGCCACCCAATCTACGGTCCGAAGTCTACAGCACTGGGATCTGCTTAAAAGAGTGCAGAGTGTAGTATCAGCACAACCGACCCCGTGTGCTGGTAAATGCGTAGCCTAACCTCGGCGAAGTAGTGACGAGGCTAGGACCAGACTACCAAATAAACCTGTGCAATTCAAATGTATACATCGGGAAAGAAGTACAGAAATAAACAGTCGAATATGGGAGGGGGAGCATGCTGCGGGGGAAATATCAATTCCGAATAGAAAGACAACAGGTAAATGTAAGAAGCAATATATCTTAGATATCAATAAAAGAACCAGAGATCAATAAATGCACGGCATCACCCTTCGTTCTTTTACTCTCGTCCTCACCAAAACAATCAAGTAATGAAAACGTACACGGCATTACCCTTCGTGCTTTTACTCTCTTTCCTCACCATATAATCAATATAACACGGAATGGTACATCGTGCGGCACGACATCACCCTTCGTGCTTCACACTCTTTCCTCACAATCATATATGACATCACCCTTCGTGCTTTACATTCTTTCCTCACAAAAACAATGCACGACATCACCCTTCGTGCTTTAACTCTCTTTCCTCACCCAAACAACAATCACAAACAATAGGGAAAGGGAAATAAATGAAATTTCAATAATAATCCCGGCAAGGGAACAATAATTCAACAACAAGTCCCGACAAGGGACAACATCAAAACAACAACTAAATCCCGGCAAGGGAGATAACAATTTAAGCAACAATAGCCCAGCAAGGGGACAACATAATGATCTCTTCTCTTTCTCACATTTACTTCGCAATTCACTTCACAACTTGAGCCAATGCTCTAAAGGTTCAATTATCACTTCTACTTTCACAATTCACTTCACAACTCAAGCCAACGCTCCTCAATGTTCATAGATCACCAAGGCATAAAAGATACAACGTAGTCATGATAATCACAATATAAAGACTCACGGGCATGCTAGACACCAACGTATAGATACTAGTCACCATTCCTATCCGTCGTACTCAACATTTACCACATAGCAGATAGGACTCAACTCCTAATCCCTCAAGCTAAGGTTAGACCAAACACTTACCTCGATGCCACAAACACAATTCACGATTCAATTATAGCATTACCCCTTGATTCCACCACCAATTCGCCCGTATCTAGTCACAAGTTACTTAATTACATCAACAAACGCTAAATGAATCAATTCTAATGCATGAAATGAGTTTTACAAAGTTTTACCCAAAAAATCAAAAATCGCCCCCGGGCCCACATTATCAAAACATGTGGTTCGAACCAAAAACCGATTACCCATTCCCCCACAAACTCAATTATATAATTTGTTTTGAAGTCGGACCTCAAATCGAGGTCCAAATCCCCATTTTTTTTGAAAAACCTAGGTTCTACCCAAAATACCCAATTTCCCCATGAAAATCATTGATTTGAAGTTGAAATCATGTTAAAAGATGTTAAGGATTGAAGTAAATTAGTTAAAAATGACTTACAATTGATTTGGAGGAGAGGAAACCTTTGAAAAATCGCCTTAGTGTGTTTATGTTTTGAGAGAATATGAAAATGGGTTAAAAATTCGGCTAAGTATAAAAGTTGCGGGTCTCAGATATGGGAATTGAGAACAGGGGTTCGCAATTGCGAACCCCGACCTCTACTATTATGGGAATTGCGAATACTGGGTCGCATTTGCGACCCCGGGCGTCAAATGAGAAACTTCGCATTTGCGCAGCAGGCCTTCTGCATTTGCGAGCCAAGTGGTCGCATTTGCGATCTGGCTGGCCCAGGTCCTATTTTCGCATTTGCGAGCCAGGCTTCGCTTTTGCGAAGCCTACAGACCTGTGCACATCTGCTGAAAACCTGCAATTTACCAAGTCCAAAATACACTCCCTGGCCTATCCAAAACTCACCCGAGCCCTCGGGGCTCCAAACCAAATATACACACAACCTCAAAAACATCCTACGGACTTATTCGTGCAATCAAATCACCAAAATAACATCATGAACATCGAATTAAACCTCAAGATCTATGAAATTTCTCAAAACTTCTTAAACATCAAATTTTGCATTTAAGGTCCGAATCACGTCAAATGGATTCCGTTTCTTACCAAACTTTACCGACAACACATATAAATCATATTGAACCTGTACCGGGCTCCAGAACCATAATACGGGCCCGATACCTCAGGTTTCACATAGAATTTCACTTTCAAAAACCTTTATATTTTTCAGAAAACAATTTCTTACAAAAATTCATTTCTCGGGCTTGGGATCTCGGAATTCGATTCCGGGCATACGCCCAAGTCCCATATTTTCCTACGGACCTTCCGGGACCGTAATATCACGGGTCCGGGTCCGTTTACCCAAAACGTTGACCGAAGTCAAATTAATTTATTTTATAGCTAAAATTTATCATTTTTCACAGATTTTCACATATAGGCTTTCCGGCTACACACCCGGACTGCGCTCGCAAATTGAGGTAATGCTAAAAGAGGTTTTTAAGGCCTCGAAATGCAAAATTTAATTTAAAAACAAGTGATGACCTTTTGGGTCATCACATTAGATTCCTGTACCACTCTTATGTGTATTCTGAGATTTACCATACACTTATCTTAAGCTATGACGTTTGGTTAAGACATGTTTATGTTCTGATGCTTCATCTGTTGTGCTAAAATACTGAAATAAGGTTTCGCTATACCTAAAAACCCATACATGATCTGCTTAACAATTTCCCCAATATAACGATACCTCTACCGCTTTTCTGAAACTCATGCAATGGCACTGTTAGCCTGATTCCATGAGGATAACACTCTATGATTTGTTGCTACTGTTTGAGTGTAATAACATGCTTTATTCTCAAATGAGATTACTATGAAGTTAAAAGCTCTTAGAAAGAAGGAATCATGTCATTTGCTTTAGAGTAAAACAATCTGCTAATCTACGCCTTTATTAATCCTCTTTAGAAGTTTTAATTGGAGTTGTTAACTTGTATCTCTGATTAATACACTTTAGAAGTTTCAATTGAAGCTATTGACTTGTAGGTATGCTAGAAGTTAAGACTTAGTTAAGACAAATCCTTGACTAATTTGATTGAAGGCTATTAAGAAGATGTAGTCATGAACATGGACTGTTATGAGTTTGAACTATGTCCCTCGTCTGCTCTTAAGACATATGATCCAGGTGTTTGGGTTTCTAAAGTAATCATCCAGTTCTCTGTTTCTTATGTATGCCTGAAGTTAATTTTTTGAGCATGCCTAACTTGTTATGGTGTTCATAATGAATCAGATACTTAGCTTTGAAATGTGGTTGCAACAATGTGAATTGGTGTCACGACCCAGTTTCTCCCTCCTTGAACTGTCGTGACGGCACCTAGTCTCTACGACTAGGTAAACCTAATATTGCAGAAATGAAAGGAAAACACAAAGATAACGGCTAACAGATATAATTAATAAGCAAAAACGGTTCCACTCAGCATATACAACAATCATCTTTCCCAAAACCCGGAATGTCGCAATGTCACAAGCTTTTAAGAGTTTCTAACTGCTCTGTACATTAATGACTGAAAAAAATAAGGGGGAAATTAACACAAGGGGATAGAAGGGGACTCCGAAGTCTGCGGACGCGGGCAGATATACCTTGAAGTCTCCTGAGGCAGCAACCACACAACTAGATTCAAGGTTGATAGCTAGTACCTAGATCTGCACACGGAAAAACATGTGCAGGAAAGGGCATGAGTACACCACAACGGTACCCAGTAAGTGCCAAGCCTATCCTCGGTCGAGTAGTGACGAGATCAGGTCAGGGCCATACTGGTATAAATATAATGAAATAAGACAGAAAGAAATATTACAATAAAATAAATACGAAAATCTAATAGGAATGGAATTCCATAAAAGCCAACAGTTGAGAACACAGTAATAGCAACAAGGGATCTCCTGGGATACCGTCCCGTAGTCCCAAACGTAAATGTGCTAGGGGATCTCTTGGAATACCGTTCCGTAGTCCCAAAGTAAATATGCAGTGCTGGGGGATCTCCCGGAATACCGTTCCGTAGCCCCAAAGTAAATATGCAGTACAGGGGGATCCCCCGAAATACCGTTCCGTAGTCCCAAAGTAAATATGCAGCTCAACCAATATAAACAGCAGTTACATCAAGGAAACCTACAATTTAGACTAAGTTCACATCAAAGAAAATAGATAATTTCACTAAACATGCTTTACAGAGTTCAAATAGGCAGTTGAAACACGTAGGCATGCTTTTCTAATCTAAACAAAGTAGTTACATATGCTAGTATAGTTCAAACAGGGAGAAACAAGTTATGACTTAGTGAAAAATGTAGTTTTACAACAAATAGCCCGTGTACGTACTCGTCACCTCACGTACACGGCGCTCATATATCAAACAGTACCAAATCCTAAGGGGAGTTCCCCCACACAAGGTTAGGCAAGTCACTTATCTCGAACAAGCTAAATCAATCCGTCACAATGCTCTTTCCACGAATATCCGTCACAAGAAACTAATCTAGCTATTGAAATTAAGCTAAGGCAACAAATTTGAAAAATCGCTCAAAAAGCCTCCCCGGGCCCACGTCTTGAAATCGGGTAAAAGTCACCAAATACGAACACCCATTCACTCACGAGTTCAATCGTACAAAAATCATCCAAAACCAACACCTAAATCCCACTCAAAACTCAGATTCTTGGTTGGGAATGTTTCCCCCATTTTCCCAATTTCCTCACTCAAATCCCTTAATTAGATGGAGAATACAATAATAGGTTAATGAAATATGATCAAAATTGAGTTAGGAATAGTTACCCAATAGCTCTCCTTGAAAATCTCTCGAAAATTCGCCTTCCACCGAGCTCCAAATTGAATTTTTTGTGATATGAACTTCAAACCCTCGAAAATCCCCTTTTCTGCCGAGCGATTTCCACTTCTACGTTCCCAGGATTGCATCTGATGTCCCGCTTCCGCGACAGGGACTCCGCATCTGCAAGTTTTCATTAAACTCCAGATTCCGCACCTACGGGCCTTCGTCCGCATTGGTGGATGCGCTTCTGCAGCTAATCATACGCTTCTGCAGAGCGTTGGGTCCCTCTCACCTCCGCATTTGCGACTACCATTCCGCAGATGTGGCTCCGCTCCTGCGGCTCCCTCGTCGCATCTGCGACCCCTGGCCTTTATACCCAAACCCACACCTGCGACCTCGGTCTCGCTTCTGTGGGGCCGCACCTGCGGACCTCCCACCGCAGGTGTGAAAACACCAGAACCAGCAACTCAGCAAATTCTCCTAAGTCCATTTTCCATCTGATAAGCACCCGAAACTCACCCAAGGCCCCCGGGACCTCAACCAAACATACCAACCAATCCAAAAACACCATACGAACTTAGTAGAGCCCTCAAATCACATCAAACAATGCTAAAAATCATGATTCACCCTCCAATTCAAACTTAAAAAACTTGCAACTTCAAAATTCTACAACCGATGTCGAAACCAACCAAAACACGTCCGTTTGATCTCAAACTTTGTACACAAGTCATATTCAACACTACGGACCTACTCCAACTTCCGGAATCAGATTCTGACCCCGATATAAAAAATTCCACTACCGGCCCAAAACTCCAAAAATTCGACTTTCGCCATTTCACGCCTAAATGAGCTATAGACCTCCAAAACACAATCCGGACATGCTCCTAAGCCCAAAATCACCCAACAGAGCTAACAGAATCGATGGAACTCCATTCCGGAGTCGTCATCACACAATTCCAACTACGGTCCAAATTCTAAAGCTTAAATCTCCATTTAGGGACTAAGTGTCCCAAACACTCCTTAAAACCAAAATGAAACCTCCCGAGAATTCACAATTGCAGAAATAGATACGGGAAAAATAGTTAATAGGGGATCGGGGCTCTAACTCTCAAAACGACCAGCCGGGTCATTACATCCTCCACCTCTTATAACAATCATCGTCCTCAAACGAGCATATACCTAAAGTGGTGAAAAGATGAGGATAACAGCTGCGCATATCCTGCTCGGTCTCCCAAGTAGCCTCCTCGACCAGCTGACCCCGCCACTGAATCTTTACTGATGCAATGTTCTTTGACCTCAGCTTCAAAACATGCCTGTCCAAAATATCCACTGGCTCCTCAACATAAGATAGATCTTTGTCCAACTGGACTGAGCTGAAATCCAACACGTGAGACGGATCGCCGTGATACCTTCGGAGCATCGAAACATGAAATACCGGATGAACTCCTACTAGGCTGGGAGGTAAGGCAAGCTGATAAGCAACCTCCCCAACTCGCCGCAACACCTCAAAGGGACCAATAAACCTTGGGCTAAGCTTTCCTCTCTTTCCGAACCTCATAACGCCCTTCATAGGCGAAAATCGAAGCAAGACCCGCTCTCCAACCATGAATGCAACATAGCGAACCTTCCGGCCCGCATAACTCTTCTGTCTGGACTGGGCTGTGCGAAGCCTATCCTGAATCACTTAACCTTCTTCAGGGCATCCTGAACCAAGTCCGTACCCAATAAACTGGCCTCGCCCGGCTCGAACCAACCCACTGGGGACCGATACCGCCTACCATACGGAGCCTCATACGGTGCCATCTAAATGTTGGACTGATAACTGTTATTGTAGGCAAACTCCGCAAGTGGTAAGAATTGATCCCAAGAACCTCCAAACTCCATCACACACACACAGAGCATGTCCTCAAGAATCTGAATAGTGCGCTCGGACTGCCCATCCATTTGAGGGTTTAATGCTGTGCTCAACTCCACCCGAGTACCCAACTCACGCTGTTCAACTCTCGGGAAACGTGATGTAAACTGCGTACCCCGGCCAGAGATGATAGATACCGACAAGCCATGAAGTCTGACAATCTCACGGATATAAACTCGAGCCAACTGCTTTGAAGAATAGGTAGTCATCATAGGAAGGAGATAAGCTGACTTGGTCAGTCTATCCACAATCACCCAAACTGCATCAAACTTCCAATGAGTCCGTGGGAGTCCAACAACGAAATCCATAGTGATCCGCTCCCATTTCCACTTCGGGATCTCTAACTTCTGAAGCAATCCACCCAGTTGTTGATACTCATACTTCACTTGTTGGCAATTTAGGCACCGAGAAACATACTCCACTATATCATTCTTCACCATCCTTCACCAGTAATGTTGCCTCAAGTCCTGATACATCTTTGCGGCACCCGGATGAATAGAGTACCGTGAGCTATGAGCCTCCTGAAGAATCAACTCACGCAAATCATCCACATTAGGCACACATAGCCTACCCTGCATCCTCAATGCACCATCGTCCCGAATAGTAACCTCCTTAGCACCACCGTTCTGAACCGTGTCCTTCAGGACAAGCAAATGGGGGTCATCATGCTGACGTTCCCTGATAAGATCATAAAGAGAAGACCGAGAGACCACACAAGCCAACACTCGACTGGGCTTAGAGATATCCAATCTCACAAACTGGCTGGCTAAGGCCCGAACATCCAACGCCATAGGCCTCTCTAGTGCTGGTAGATATGCTAAACTCCCCAAACTCTCTGCCCAGCGACTCAAAGCATTTCCTACCATATTGGTCTTCCCCAGGTGGTACAAAATGGTGATATCATAATCCTTAAGCAGCTCTAACCACCTCCTCTGACGCAAATTAAGATCATTCTGCTTGAATAGATGCTGCAAACTCCGGTGATCAATGTAGATCTCATAAGGGACACCGTACAATTAGTGCCTCCAAATCATAAAGGCATGAACAATAGCTGCTAGCTTAAGGTCGTGGACATGATAGTTATTTCATGCACCTTCAGCTATCTGGACGCGTAGGTAATCACCCTACGGTCCTGCATCAACACCGCGTCGAGGCCAACTCGTGACACATCACAATAAACTGTATAAGACCCGAACCTGAAAGCAATACCATTACCGGGGCTGTAGTCAAAGCTGTCTTGAGCTTCTGAAAGCTCTTCTCACATTCTTCCATCCACCTGAACGGAGCACCCTTCTGGGTCAGCCTGGTCATGGGTGCTGCAATTGATGAAAATCCCTTAACAAATTGACGGTAATAGCCCACCAACCAAGAAAGCTTCGGATCTCTGTAGCTGAGGACCATCTAGGACAACTCTATACTGCCTCCACCTTCTTCGGGTCCACCTTGATCCCTTCACGCGAGACCACATGACCCAAAAATGCCACGGAATCCAACAAGAACTCACATTTTGAGAACTTTGCATATAATTTCTTCTCTCTCAAAGTCTGAAGCACTGTCCTCAGGTGTTGCTCATGATCTTCCCGACTACGGGAGTATACCAAAATGTCATCAATAGAAGCAATGACGAACGAGTAAAGATAAGATCAAAATACGCTGTGCATCAAATGCATAAATGTTGTTGGGGCGTTGGTCAGCCCAAATGACATAACAAGGAACTCGTAATGACCATACCGAGTCCTGAAGGTAGTCTTCGGGATATCTAGCTCCTAAATCTTCAGCTGATGATAACCTGAACGCAAATCAATCTTGGAAAACACTCGGACACCCTGTAACTGATCAAATAGGTCATCAATACGGGGCAAAGGATACCGGTTCTTCACTGTAACTTTGTTCAAATGGCGATAATCAATGCACATACGCATAGAACCATCCTTTTTCTTCACAAACAAGACAGGAGCACCCCAAGGTGACACACTGGGCCTAATGAAGCCTTTATCAAGCAATTCTTGTAACTGTTCCTTCAACTCCTTCAACTCAGGAGGGGCCATGCGATAAGGAGGAATAGAGATGGGGTGAGTGTCCGGCAACAAATCAATGCCAAAATCAATATGTCTGTCGGGCGGCATGCCCAAAAGATCAGTTGGAAACACATAAAGATAATCCCTCACTACCGGGACTGGATCAACTGTAGGGGTTTCAATACTGACATCTCTCACATAAGCTAGATAAGCGTCACACCACTTCTCAACCATTCGTTAAGCTTTAAGAAATGAAATAACTCTGCTGGGAGTATAATCTAAGGTACCCGTCCATTCTAATCGCGGTAAACCTGGCATAGCTAGCGTCATGGTCTTGGCGTGAAAATCAAGAATAGTATAATATGGCGACAACCAATCCATGCCCAAGATAACATCAAAATCTACCATGCTGAGCAATAATAAATCAGCTCTGGTCTCAAAACCACTAAGAATAATCAAACACGACCGATAAACGCGGTCGATATCAAGAGAATCTCCCACATGAGTAGTCGCATAAATAGGGGAACTCAAAGAATCCCGAGATACGCCCGCGGGGTAAAATAAGAGGACACATATGAATAAGTGGAGCCTGGATCGAATAAAATTGATGCATCTCTATGACAGACTGGAACAATACCTGTAATGATAGAATTGGAAGCAACAACCTCTGTACGAGTAGGAAGAGCATAGTATCGGGCCTGGCCTCCCACTCTAGGGCGACCTCTACCACCCCGACTTCCACCTCGGGCTAGCTGAGCAGGTGGAGTGGTAGCTGGTGCTGGAATCATGGCCTGAGAACCTATGGAGCACGCTGTGGCTGAGGAGTCTGTGGAGGTGCACCCCTCCTATGTCTGGGGAAATCCCTCACCACATGGCGAGTGTCGCCATACTCAAATCAAGCTTTGGGAGGACGTGACGGCTTTGGCCGGCTCGGGCCAGGTCTGCTAGACTGACCACTGAAAGCACCCCGTGCAGAAGACACACTAGATACTGGAGGTGCATATTAAGGCTCCTGAGGTCTAGGAGGAGCTGGAATACAACTGGCGGCTGGAAGAGCTGATTGAATGGGGCGACTCACATAACCCCTACCATGACGAACTGCAGCTAGGTCACGGACACCAGAATAATGGCCCGACTCTCGAGACCTCTTGGCCTCTCTCTCCTCCCTATCCCGAGTAAGCATGCCCTCCACTCTCCTAGCAATACTCACCACCTGCTAATACGAGATATCCATCTCTATCTCCCGGGCCATGCTAGTCCTGATGTTGGGAATGAGTCCCTCAATAAACCGATGGACCCTCTCTCCAACTATAGAAACCAAGGCTGGTGCATGCCTAGCCAAGTCACTGAAATGGACTGCACACTCTGAAGCAATCATAATACCCTGGCACAACTAATCAAACTCCGCACGCCTTGCATCCCTGATGCTCCGAGGGACATACTCTCTCAAAAACATGTCCAAGAACCGAGTCCATGTAAGGGAAGTTGCCTCAGCCGGACTTTCCAACTCATAAGTATTCCACCGCTGATAGGCTGCTCCTTGAAGCTGAAAGGCAGTGAAAGAAACCCCGCTCGACCCTGCTATGCCCATAGTGCAGAGGATACGATGGCACTCCTCCAGAAATCCCTGAGCATCCTCTGATGCTAGACCACTGAATGTAGGAGGGTCGTACTTCTTATACCTCTCAAGCCTACGCTGCTCCTCCTCCGAAGTTGCTGCCCTACCCTCGCGCTGAACTGGGTCTACAGGTGGTACCGACATAACATCTGGAATCTGATCAACCTGAACCCGCTACTCTGGGGTACAGGCGGCAAGAGTTTGTGCTCCTCCCCCGGCCTGAGATGTGGCTGGAGCAAAAGGAATCAACCCTGCCTGAGCTAGAGTCTTGTACATGCTCATGAGCTGTGCAAGGGTCTCCTGAAGAGCTGGAGTAGTAGTAGTAGGCGTATCAGGTGCCTGGGCTCCGACTGGGACTGCTGGTGGCTCCTCGATAGCTCTGGCTGCACCACGTGTACTTCCTCGACCTCTACCCCAGTCCCGGCCTCGGACGGCTCTAGTAGGAGGCGCGGGTGCCTGGTAATCTTCGGTAGCACGTACCCTTAACATCTGTGAGAGATTAGAAGACAAAAGTGTAGAATTTCAAAGTCAATAATCTCGCACGATAAGGAATCAAATGAAGTGAAATTTTTTCTAACAGTTCCATAGCCTCCCGAAGATAAGTATAGACGTCTCCGTACTGATCCGCGAGACTCTAATAAACCAGCTTGTGACAAACGACTCCTATTAACCTAGAGCACCGATACCAACTTGTCATGACCCAGTTTCTCCCTCTGTGAGATGTCATGATGACACCTAGTCTCTACGACTAGGTAAGCTCAATATTGTGGAAATGAAATGAAACACAAAGATCAAAGCTAACAGATATAACTAATAAGCAGAAACGGTAACACTGGGCATATACAATAATCATCTTCCCCAAAGCCCGGAATGTCGCAGTGTCACAAGCTTCTAAGAGTTTCTAACTGCTCTATACATTCATGACTGAAGAAAACAAGGGGGAAATTAACACAAGTGGAGGACGTGGGCAGATGTACCTTGAAGTCTCCTGAGGCAGCAACCACACAACTAGATTCGAGGTTGACAGCTAGTACCTGGACCTGCACACGGAAAAACATGTGCAGGAAAGGTCATGAATACACCACAACGGTACCCAGTAAGTGTCAGGCCTAACCTTGGTCGAGTAGTGATGAGATCAGGTCAGGGCCCTACTGGTATAAATATAATGAAATAACACAGAAAAAAATATTATAATAAAATAAATACAGAAATCTAACAGATATGGAATTCCATAAAAGCCAACAGCTCAGAACACAGTAATAGCAACAGGGGATCTCTCGGGATACCGTCCCGTAGTCCCAAACGTAAATATGCTGGGGGATCTCCGGAATATCGTTCCATAGTCCCAAAGTAAATATGCAGTGCAGGGGATCTCCCGGAACACCGTTCCGTAGTCCCAAAGTGAATATGCAGTACATAGGGATCTCCAGAAATACTGTTCCGTAGTCCCAAAGTAAATATGCAGCTCAACCAATATAAACAACAATTACGGCGAGGAAACCTACAGTTTAGACTAAGTCCACATCAAAGAAAACAGGTAATTTCACTAAACATGTTGCATAGAGTTCAAATAGGCAGTTAAAATACGTAGGCTTGCTTTTCTAATCTAAATAAAGTAGTTACATATACTAGTGTAGTTCAAACATGGAGAAATAGGTTATGACTTAGTGAAAAATGGAGTTTCACTAAAAACAGACCGTGTACGTACTCGTCACCGCACGTACACGACGCTCATATATCAAATAGTACCAAATTCTAAGGGGACTTCCTCCTTACAAGGTTAGGCAAGCCACTTACCTCGAACCAAGCTAAACCAATCTGTCACAATGCTCTTTCCACAAATATCCGGCTCCGAATGCCCAAATCTAGGCAAAACCAATTACATAACATAAATATAACTACAAGAAACTAATCTAGCTATTGAAATTAAGCTAAGGCAAGAAATTGGAAAAATCGCTCAAAAAGCCTCCCCGGGACCACGTCTCAGAATCGGGTAAAAGAAACCAAATACGATCACCTATTCACTCACGAATTCACTCGTTCAAAAATCATCCAAAACCAACGCCTAAATCCCACTCAAAACTCAGAAATCCCCTTTTATGCCCAGCGATTTCCACTTCTGCGTTCCCAGGACTGCATCTGCGGTCCCGCTCTGCGACAGGGACTCCGCATCTGCGAGTTTTCATTAAAATCTAAAGTCCGCACCTACGCGCCTTCATCTGCATCGGCGGATGCGCTTCGACGGCTAATCGTTCGCTTCTGCAGAGCCTTTGATCCATCTCACCTCCTCATCTGCGAATATCCTTCCGCAGATGCGGCTCCGCTCCTGCGGCTCCCTCGTCGCATCTGCGACCTCTGGCCTTTATACCCAAACCTGCAGCTACGACCTCGGTCTCGCTTCTGCGGGGCCGCACTTGCAGACCTCCCACCGTAGGTGCGAAAACACCAGAACCAGCAACTCAACAAATTTTCCTAAGTTCATTTTCCATCCGTTAAGCACCCGAAACTCACCCGAGGCCCTCGGGACCTCAACCAAACACACCAAACAATCCTAAAATACCATACGAACTTAGCCGAGCCCTCAAACCACATCAAACAACGCTAGAAATCACGATTCACCCTCCAATTCAAACTTAAAGAACTTGAAACTTCAAAATTCTACAACCGATGCTGAAACCAACAAAACCATGTCCGTTTGACATCAAAATTTGCACACAAGTCATATTAAATACTATGGACCTACTCCAACTTCAAGAATTGGATTCTGACCCCGATATAAAAAATTCCACTATCGGCCCAAAACTCCAAAAAATTGATTTTCGACATTTCAAGCCTAAATGAGCTACCGACCTGCAAAACACAATTCGGACACGCTCCTAAGCCCAAAATCATCCAAAGGAGCAAACAGAATCAACAGAACTCCATTCCGGAGTCGTCTTCATGCAGTTCCAACTACGGTCCAAATTCTAATGCTTAAATATCCATTTAGGGACTAAGTGTCCCAAACACTCCCAAAAACCAAAATGAAATCTCCCGGAAATTCAAAGTCGCAGAAATAGATACGGGAAAAATAGTTAATAGGGGATCGGTGCTCTAACTCTCAAAACGACCGGCAGGGTCGTTACAATTGGATGCCTTGTGATCCTATGGTATTCTGTATAGTTTTTATGATAAATGTATACATTCATGTGGTATGGTATCACTGTGGTATGGAGATCTACATTGAGTGTCTCATTAGCACCTAAACCCGTAGGGAAGAGTAAGTGTAAGTAGTTAGAGGTAATTGGGAGTAGAGTTTAGTTCTTGGTTGAGCTACTCTCCCTAACACAAGCACTGCACTGGGCCTCGAGACCCATGGGAACTATGAAGTGTTAGGGATCCAAAGTTTACCTTGGCCATGAATGAAATTCTACCCTTAGCCTCTAATTTATCAATCCTTTTAGGTTTAGTGTTTAATGAAAACAAAGGCATTCATTGTGAATCACTTTACCGTCTATGACTCCACGCCAGTTTCATTGCTATTGATTGTTATAGTTTGTCTTAGGCCCCTACTATATATTTCATGTGTAATTATGTACATTGAGTAGCATATCTAATGACCTTCTTTTTTATTTCTTAAACATGTATTACAATTGGGCATGCTGAGTTATCAAAGAACTTAAGGCCCAAGTCCTGTACCTGCCCTTAATGGAGTCTGAAGTTGCTGTTGTCCGTTCTCGCTACATGCTGAGCCTGCTTCTTTTCAGCCCAAACCAGAGTCCATTCTCTTCCTTTACTGATTTATTAAAGTATACTGTCCTTATTTTCCACATTTTTTATTAAAGTTGTTTTGTATCTTTGAATCATGACATTAATCTAGCCAAGCCCAAAAAATATAGAATTAAAAGAAGCATTAGACTTAGTAGTAGATAATCCTAATTTATTAATCATTTATACTGTTTATTTCTTAATATATACCGACAATTTTTATGAAGTCTTTTGACATCTTTAGCAAAGGATGACATTGTTCTCTTTTCAAAAACCAGAAACGGAATCTAAACATTGGTCTTTTAATCGAGCTTTTCTGTAAAAAGAAATCGAACAAACACTGTTGCAAAATTAAGAATCTTTTCGGACGGTTTTCTTCAAAATGATTACGAGGTTTGAAAACTAATTCCTAGGTATGCCTAAAGACTATTTCTTTAAACAAGGTTCATTTTACAAAGATTGAACAAATGCTCACATCTCTTTTAAAGACATAGTATTTTACAACTTAGCCACATCTCACAAAGTTTTACAAACACTAATATTATACACATAATTCAAACTCTTTTAATCATATATATGCAAACATTTTCTTAGAAGCTTTTATTAACATATATCCCTTGTAAAACTACAAATCCTCTTTTCAAGTAATAAGTTCTATACTCGATATACATAATATGCCGTATTTTTAGCACTAGTTAAGCAGAGTATAGACAACTAATCCCTTAAACCTAGTATAAGTCCTACGGAGTTACCTCAGGTAGATTCAAGGGGTGCCTAACCCTTCCCCTTAGAAGAACAAGCACCCTTACCCAAAATCTCACCGGTTAGCAGCCTGATAGAAAAATGATCTTAGTAACTAAATAGGTACCCTAGTGTACCTTTAAATATTAGGTGACAACTCTCTTTTATATTGAACAGGGAAACCACTAGTTAAATCTTATTTTGACTCATGCAAATGTGGTGCAATAGTATTAACAATGTCAAATGAAGCATGTAAGGGTAGATTATCACATGTAAGAGTTGATTAACAATGATAGATATAACATGTTATGACAATTTAGTTAAAGGCATGGAAAGAGTCTAATAGTCTAAACCGGTAAAATACCACATATAACCAGTGTACCCACTCATCACCTTGCGTACATGGCTTTCACATACACAAATAGTAAAATTAAATCCCAAACCTAAGGGGTCGTCCCCACACAAAGTTAGGTAAGATACTAACCTCAACTAGGCAACTCAGCCCTCGAAAATAGTTTTTTCCCTAAAGTTTTCTTATGGACTCTCGCCACTTCATCCGTACGTAGCACCTGCGACAAGTAGCAAATATACATTTAAACACCTATGGGATAAATGCCCTCGTACAAGGTTGGGCAAGAGACTTACCTCGTTTCTAAGTCCACTTTTCGGTCCACAATTCACTCTAAAAGCCTCAAGGCGGTGCCGAACAATATGAAACTAGCCAAAGGTTGCACAAACTAATCAATAATTGCTCAAAAGTTCATAATTTAACTATTAGAGTAATTTTCCAACCCAATTTGGAAGGTTCCTAAAACTTGCCCCCAGACCCACTTGCCAGGATTATGGAAATTTTTGTAAATAATATTACCCAAAACCACATGAACACAAATATACAATTCCTACCCAATTCCATAATTATTTTTGTGGTCTAATCTCATTTTTATCAAAATCTAGGTTTTTCGACAAACTCCTAAAATTTCCACATTTTACATGTTAAAAGCTACCCAAAATCTATGTATTTAGTTACATTGTATATAAATCACTTACCTTTAATAGCTAGGTGAAAACCCCTCTCCAAGAAGCTCTAGAATCGGCCAAGAAATGTGAGAAATGAACAAAATGTCCAAAGTCCTATTTTTATTAATGTCACTGCCCAGTTGACCGTTCTTTGTGATCGCGGGGCTCCACTTGCGAACGTGAAGGGAAACAGAGTTTCCCAGGACTAGGCCTTCTACGCGAATGCAACGAGGCAATCGTGAACGTGAAGGCCACTGGTTCAAAGCCTCCGCGAACACGAAGAGCAAAATTGTAACGACCTGCCTGGTTGTTTTTAGCATTTGTATTCCATTCAACTATTTGAAGTCTTCAGTCGCCTCGTATGATGTATTATGATTTTTGTGAATTAACGGTTTTGATTTTCAGGTTATTCGGAATTGATTTGGAAGAATGAATTTCATGATTGAAACTTTAAAGTTGGAAGAGTTGACCAAGTTTGACTTGTTAGTATTTGACCTCGGTTCGGATTTTTGACTGTTCCATTAGGTTCGGGTAGTGATTTTGGACTAGGGCGTATGCCCGGATTTGCATTTGGATATTTCTAGAAGGTTCCGGTGCTAATTAGCAAAAGTTGGAAATTTAAGGTTTGGAAAGTTATAGGTTTGACCGAGAGTTGAATTTGAGGATATTGTATTTGGATTCTAGTTTCGAGAATTCCAATAGTCTCATGTAATTTGGGACTTGTGTGCAAAATTTGATTTCATTCCATGTTGAATCGATATGTTTCGGAGCGAGTTTTTAAAGTTGTAAGTTCAAGTTCATTTATGTTTTAATTGAGGTACGATTCGTCATTTTGACGTTGTTGTGTGTGATTTGAGGTCTCGAGTAGGTCCGTGTTATGTTATGGGACTTGTTGGTATATTCAGACGGGGTCCCGAGTGGCTCCGATGAGTTCCAAATCATTTTTCCTCTTGTTGCATTGCTGAAGATTTCTGGTGCTGGTGTAGCCACATCTGCGGAGTATTGGTCGCAGAAGCGACTTCGCAGATGCCAGAAGTTCATCGCAGAAGCGGGAGAAGACTAGGCTTGGAGTCTTCGCAAATGCAGAATTTGAGACGCATCTTCGACTTCGCAGAAGTATTGTCATGGGCGCAAATGTGAGGTCTTGCGCAGGAGCGAAAATAAGCTCGCACCTGCAATGTCGCAGAAGTGGAAAATTCTTCCGCAGGTGCGAGGGGTCGGCTGGTTAGTCGTGGTCGCATAAGCGTAAATGTTGTCGCAGAAGCGGCTATTTTCTTCGCAGATGCGAATAGTGCTGGGCAGAACCTATAATTTCGAGGGTTGGTTATTTTATTCACATTCTTGAGGAGCTCGGTTTTGGGAGACTAGGGAGAGCAATTTCACCACGTGAATTACGGTAAGCATTCTTGGCTTGCTTGTGATTTTATTTCATGAATTAATCTTCGTTTTCGGCATATGATTATTGATTTTAAGGAGAGAAATTGGGGGTTTTGGTCTAAAGTTTCATAGAGTGAATTTTTGAGTTTTGAACATCGATTTGGAGTCGGATTTGAGTGAAACTAGTATGGTTGGACTCGTAATTGAATAGGTTGTCAGATTTAGTGTATTTCATCGGGTTCCAAGGTGCGGGCACGGGTTTGACTTTTTGGTTGACTTTGGGCTTTTGATTAAAGATTCGACATTTATCGATTGAGTTTGTTTACTTTGGCATTATTTGATATTATTGAGTTACTTTTGGCTAGTTTTGATCCATTCGGAGGTCGGTACGCGCGGGATGACATTTTTAGAGCATCGTTTGGATTTCTCGGTATTGTATTTAGCTTGTTAGAGGTAAGTAACACTTCTAAACTTGGTGCTGAGAGTATGCACCCCTGAATATACGTGATATGTGTTTGGTGTAGAGGTGATTCACATGTTAGGTGACGAGCGTATGGGCATTCACCGTGTGAATTATGGCTCGGTTTATTTTGTGATACTGTGTAGTTACCTAATCTTGTTCTATCCATGAAATGTCTTTGTGCTAGAGTAACTGAGCTGTGATCCATGTTAGAAACCATGTTTAGGCTATATGCTTATTCTGTTGGGACCCACTGAGGTCATATCTGCTGTTGAGTTATTTGCTTAAATTGCAATTACATACTCAGTCATACTCATTCATTTGCATATCATATCTCAGTCTCTGTTGCTATTTATTGATGCATCATATAATCATTTTTAGGCTGATTTTCATGACATTGTGATCCCGAGAGACTGGAGAGATTGAAGACTGAGTGAGGCCGAGGGCTTTGTGAGTGATATTGATGGCATCGGGCTGCACGCCGCAGTAGGCTTTATTGTTTCATGCCATGATTGGCTTATTATAGCGCCTGGGCTGGATCTGCCCCTCCGGAGTTTGCACACCCATAGTGAGCGTAGTTTAGTTCACGATGGGATTCGCCTGCACGCCGCGGTAGGATTTATTATTTTTTGGCTAGATTTTCCTTGGGCTAGATCTGCGCTGTACAGTGCTGAGTGACTGAGTGTGTTGCGTGATGAGTGGGAGTGTGACACAATGAGATTGAGTACTCTGAGAGTGTGAGTACATGAGTTCATCACTGTGCATGCATTGCATTTGGCATGCATACTTGACATACATGCATAGAGATGCATTTTCTCATGCTACCCAGTTTTGGTGGCATTCATGATTTCACGTGCACATTGACATGTAGGCATAGAGAATTACTTTTCTCATGCTATCTGTTAATGAAACATCTTATTTGTTGTTGAAAGGTTTTGGGAAAAATCATAGTTTTTCTGACTTACTCATGCTTTGATGTTTTCGATGAAATATTTGGGTTTTACAATTATACCTAAGAAGCATGACTATTTTTCCATAACTGTGAACGAGTTGAGCAACATATTTTTGAGTCATTTCTTGTACTGTTTTCTTATATTGTTACGAATTGTTCTTGGCTATTGGTGGTGGACCTGACCTTTGTCCAAGCTCGTAACTGCTTTCAACGTAAGGTTAGGTTTGTTACTTATTGAGTACATGGGGTCGGTTGTACTCAAGGGTTCATGTTGAAATCTGAACACTTAGTTCCTTAATAGTAGCCTATAATGGTTAAGTTTGACTTGAGTCAACGTTTTAAGTAAACGACCTCGGAACCGGGATTTGACGGTCCCAATAGGTTTGTATGATAATTTTGGACTTAGGCATGTGTTCGGATTGGGTTTTGGATGACCCGAGAGCGTTTTAGCGTTGAATATTGAAAGTTGGCGCATTGAAGATTTTTCAGGTTCTTTAAGTTTGTTTTGGAGTAGACGTTAGTTTTCTCGAGGTCCTTTGGGATTCCGAGCATGGAAATAGTTTCATATAGTGATTTATGACTTGCACGCAGAATTTGGCGTTATTTCGAGTTGATTTGACAGGTATCAGACGTGCGTAAGTATTTTTAGAAGTTTTTAAGTTTCATTTCGAATTCATGCATTTTGGCATCTGCTTTGTAATTCTAGATGTTATTTTGGTGTTTTGATCACGTGAGCGAGTCCGTATTATGCTATTGGATGCCTGAGTTTAATTGGACGAGGTCCCGGGGGGCCCAGATGCAAAATGGATTAGAATCGGACACGGTTTTGGGCATGGGGGACTATTGGGGGCTTCAGGTCTAGTGTGTTCACACCTACGTGGAATTGGCCGCATGTGCGAGCTCGCAGAAGCGGCGTTGATTAGGCTGGGCAGTGGTCGAAATGGAGCATTTTCTGCACCTGCGAACTCGTAGGTGCAAGGAAAGTGATCGCAGATGCGGGCGAGGCCAAGAAATACTAGGGTCGTAGGAGCGGGAGTTTCTCCGCAGGCGCGAGTGCACAGGTGCGGAAAATTTCCGCAGAAGCGGATGTGTAGGTGCGCATGCTTCTCCGCGGAAACGGACTTGGCCAAACTTGGTGAGAACCGCACCTGCGATGGATTTTCTGCAGGTGCGGCGTCACAGGTGCGACCCAAGGTCCGCAGAACCGGAAACCGATAGGTAGTGAGGCCTTTTAATTCGAGACTTAGGCCATTTTCCCTCACATCATTTGGTCTTGGGTGATTTTGAGAGCACATTTGAGAGGGATTCTCATCAACCTCCTAAGGTAAGTATCTCCCACCCATTTTCAAGTTAATTATGTGGATTTTAGGTAGATTAAACATGGAAAATTTGTAAAAACTTGTGGGATTTGTGAAGAACCTAGGGTTTTGGTAATTGGGGGATTTGATCACGAATTTGGTGATGGAAATGGGAGAAAATTATATATTTGAGTTCGGGAATTCATAAGTAAAAATTATATTCAAAAAATTTCGGAATCCATGCACGTGGTCTCGGGGTGAATTTCGTTAATCATTCAAATTGAGTTGGTTAACTACTATAAAAGCTAAAATGTGGACTTTGAGCATATATTTACTAGTTTATATGAATTTTGATTAGTTTCCGAGTCTTCGGCATCGTTTGAAGGGTTCTATATTTACTAGTTTATATGAATTTTGATTAGTTTCCTAGTCTTCGGCGTCGTTTGAAGGGTCCTAGTGAGGTTGGATAGCCAGATAGAAGACTTGGGACCGAGGTAAGTCTCTTGCCTAACCTTGTAAGAGGGAAATTATCCCCTCAGGCGTATTATTGTTGTGTTTTACTTGTGTGAGGAGCTACGTAAGCATGAATTGACGAGAGTCCGTGCGTAGCTTTACTCCATTATATGTCCGGGAAGATTTAGATTCACATCATGCTTTTAATTACACTATTGTGCTTATCATGTGTATTAATTGTCTTGATTAGCATTGTGACTGGGGATTTAATTTTATAATTATCAACTTAGCTTCTTATTTCAGAAAACTGGGAAATACTTAATAAACTATGAAAATCCATGTCTTCTCGTCTCGCAAATACTTCCATGAGTGAGGTAAATTTCTCTACTCTTATAGGATCGGGCTGTTCGCCTCAGTAGTATGAAAACACCACTCTTATCGGATTAGGCCGTTCGCCTCGGAAGTATAATGGTAACACTATTCTTATGGGATCGGGCCGTTCGTCTCGGCAGTACTGAGTACCACTATTCTTATGGGACCGAGCCGTTCTCCTCGTCAACTCTGTGCTTAATAATTGAGACGGGCTCTGATTTGGGTTTGATTGAGTTAGCGCCTTTACGACCAGTCATGATATGTTGGGAATATGATACAGACTCCTGATTTTATTTATTATGGTTGCTCTTATTTGCTTCATTGATACTTATTGTATACTCACCATTTCTACTTTATGCACTTATATTATTATTATTGACCTCTAGTAAATGTCAAGTCGACCCCTCATCACTACTTCTTCAAGGTTAGACTAGTTACTTATTGGGTACGTGTTGTTTTTCCATACTCACGCTACACTTCTGCACTAATGTGCAGGTACTGAGACAGGATCTACCAGTGGTCACACGGGCACATAGCCGATCATCTACGGAGACTTAGTGGTGAGCTTTTTGCCTAGCTATGATCCGCAGCACCGGAGTCTCCTTCTACCTTATTTACTATTCAAGTCTATCACTTTCGGACAGTAGTTTTAGTAGTTTTGTATATTCTCTAGATTGCTCATGTCCTTGTGACGCCGGATTTTGGGAATTGTAGAATTTATGTACTGCTGTACTCGTCATTCCTATCACAATAGAGTATGTACTTATTATGTTGGTATTTTGTTTAAAAAATTTTGTCAAAGTTGCAAGAAATCTTGTTTAAAGTGTTCTCTAAAAAGGAAAACTTCTGTATTAAAATTGTTAAAAAGGGTAAGTAGGTAGCAGTTATAGTTGTGGGCTTGCCTAACGTCCGCGTTAGGTGCAGTCTCGACCTATTACAGATTTGGGTCGTGACAAATATAGTCCAATATTTATTATACAACACTCATCTACTTAGAGATATTACTTGTTGCTACCACTTCACTATACAACAATCTTATACTTAGAGGTCTTGTTTGTTTAGTTGTTACATGTTGTAGAATGGCCAACTCTTAATAGTATAAAATACACTATCAATTCTAGTAATTTTAAATGTTCCATGATGATTAATAAAATATTTAAAAGATATAAAATAAAGTAAAAAACTAAGGTCGAACATAATGTAATCATTATTTTAGTGAATTCTCGACCATGAGTTTATTCTCGACCACAGTAAAACTAGAGGATACAACCTGATGTTAACACTCGACCATTAAGGATACCTAATGTTAAGGGTTAGGGTTCAGAGTTGGGGTTAGGATTCAGGGTTTATAGAGATAACACATACTGTTAATGAATTAAAATATATCCATATGGCCTATCCCTAACCAAACCCTTTTTTGACTCATTCAAAATTACCCATATGACCGGCCATCTTAAGACCAAAATTACTCACATTTCAAGTCCAATTTTTCCTTCCGAATAAGCATTAGTCAAATTTTGAAGAAGATGAGTAAAGGATCAAGTGTGTCATTTTGGTCGAGAAAGAACTCTCATTGTGTGTTGTTGCCAGTCAGTTCACATCTACAACTCCGGTGAATGCTACTAGGAGATTTTCAAAATTTTCAAAACCTAAGGTAAGAGAAATTTAATAATTTCATCCTTTTTTTAGGATTTCAAATTTAGTGTTAATTTTATTTCGATTTTGTTAGATTGGATGAAAGATGTCGATATTGGGAATGGTATGATGATCTGCTAGATCCGAGGATTGCTGACCTTATCAGTAGTTTAAAGTATGAAAAGGACGCTCTTAAGCGTGAAATAATAGTTCTGCACATAAAGAGGTTGAACTTGAAAATATTTTAGCAATGGATGTTCATGCAGAAGATGATGCATGGAAGGATTGAAATGGAGGCAGAGCATATTCCTATAGATTATTATGTTGGAGGGATGATTAAGTAGTTAGTTTATTACTAGAAACATTGTCTATTACGCAATCTCTAGTTTGTCGTAATATGAAAAAGAAGTGCATCGAAACAAATACTATATCAACAATAGTTAATCGCCAAAAAGGTAGTTTCATTGCATAAAGGTAGATAAAAAATCACAAATTATAACTTATTCACCAAAACAATTTGTCCCATGACCGATTCAAACATCAATTACACCAGAATTTGTATTTATATGTGTCGCTTGCCCTTACAAACATAGAAATTGATAGAACATCCTGGTCACCTTCACCTGCTCCATTTGTTTCACTTTCTAACTCATCTTTAACATATTCAGCTTATTCATCATCTTCGTCATCATAATCTCCTCCTCCTCCTTCTACTCGTAGGTTTTGATGCCTCTCTGTTCTTTTTTCTCCAACCGCGCTTAGAAATCTCAGCATTTGTTTTACTAGGGGAAGCTTCCGAAGTGTCTGCATTTTGTTTTCTCATGGCAGGCTTTGAAGGCTCAACATTTGCTTTACTAGGGGAAGCTTCCGAAGTATTTGTATTTCGTTTCCAAGCGGCAGCCTTTGAAGGCACAGTAGTTGCTATCTTTGCCGGAGAACTATGCTTCTTAACAACTGATTTCTTCTTCATGTTACCTACATACAAATATTTTACATTTAATAATTTGAAACTTACGATCGGAATAAGAAAAATAAGCCCCAAATCCAGCAAACAGCTATGACCAGACGACAATCGACCACAGGTTTATTAACAAATATTAGGTCGCCAGACTGGCGACAATTTAAAATATAGAGCCCAAAGGTAGTCGAATAAAGAAATATAACCAACCACTCCATATAAAATATTATTATACACAATTAAGTCGAAATGGAAAATGCACATGTACAAATTTCTCTACAAAACCCAAATCACAGTTGTAAAAAATGGAAAAAATAGGAATTTAGAATTTACCCAAAATTAGCAAGTTATGGGAAAATATACAATACTTGTTAGGTATATATAGATGATTCATGTCATGACCCAAATTCCACCAGAGGCCGTGATGGCGCCCAACATTGCCGTAAGGCAAGCCAACAACTTAACAACACATCGATCGATAGTCCATAACATATTTTGTAATAAGTGATGAAATAAATAAGCAAATTTTTTTAGTTTTTATAGAAAAGTACTTAAATAATATTAATGTTCAAATGTGGTCGAAATATAAATTTAAATATCATCAAAGAAATACAATCAAGAACGAGCATCAAAATCCTCAAAATTCGGTGTCACAAGATCATGAGCATCTACTAGTAAGTACACTATTAATACAATATCTGTCTAGAATATAAGATGAATAGGATATAGTAAATGACTAAGACGGGGACTCCGTGTGCTACAGATCATAGCATAGAATGCAGCTCACCACAAAGTCTCCTCATAGTTGCGCCAATGCACCAAGATGACCACCAAATCCACCTGTCTTAGTACCTGCACAATCAGCGCAGAAGTGTAGTATGAGTACGTAAATCAACACATACCCAATAAGTATCTAGCCTACCCTTAAAGAAGTAGTGACGAGGGGTCGATATTGATACTTACTAGTGGTCCAATAATTATAGTATAATAAAAGTAGACAGGTAAGAGGCATAGCAGGTAAAAACAACGAAAATAGATATATGTGCATAACATGATCCTCAACAGAAGAGTAAAAACTAAATCCTTAAATATCGGATACTACCTCTATAACGACCCGACCAGTCATTTTATGTATTGTAGCCCTGTTCCCCTATTTATTGCCTCTTCTATATTAGTTTGTAGTTATGTGACTTTCCGGGGTGGTTGGATTGATTACAGGGAAGTTTCATAATAAATTGGGAAACTTAGTCCCAAGGTTGAGAGCTTAAGTTGAAAGAACTGACCGGAGTGTGACTTTTGTATAGACGACTCTAGAAAAGTGTTTTGATGGTTCCAATAGCTTTATTTGGTAATCTTGGACTTAGTCATGTGTACGGATATTGATTTGAAGGTCCGTAGGTTGATTTGATGCTTTTTGGCAAAAGTTCAAAAGTCGAAGGTTTGGAAGGTTGAGAGGTTTGACCGACAATTGACTTTGTTGATCTCAGATTCGGATTTTGGTTTCATGAGTTAGAACAGGTTTGTTGTGTCATTTGGGACTAGTGTGCAAAATTTGAGGTCATTTGGAGTTGATTTGATATGGTTCGGCATTAGTTTTAGAAGTTGAAAGTTCAGTAGTTTCATTAGGCTTGAATTGGGGTGCGATTTGTGATTTTGATGTTGTTTGATGTGATTTGAGGCTTCGTGTAAGTTTGTAACATGTTTTAGGATTGATTGGTGTATTTGGATGGGGTCCTAGGGGCCTTTGGGGTGTCTTGGATGCTTGCCGAATCATTTTTTGACTTAGAGGAATGGCTGGTGGCATCAGTTCTGGTGCAATCGCACCTGCGAGGGATTTGCCGCAGGTGTGACACTGTAGAAGTGGACTTTGGAGCGCAGGTGCAGATAAGGCTGGGCTTGGCTGGGATTGGAGGAAGTCACATGTGCGAAAGATATACCGCATCCTCTAGCTCGCAGATACGGGCAATGGGACGCAGAAGCGGAGGAAGGCTGACAGAGCTAGGATCACAGATGCGGAAAAGTTCCGCAGGTGCAGATGTGTTGAAGCGAAAGATGGAATGCAAAAGCAGAAGGTTTCTAGAAGGTGAGGGACCGCATATGCAAGTTGTTTTCCGCTTAAGCGTATGGTCATCTTTTGGAGGAAGCCGCAGATGCTGCCACTTTTCTGTAGAAACGAGATCGCATGTGCAGTAAAGTGAGCCGCAGGTGCGAAATCACTGGGCAGAGCTTATAAACAAGGGTTTGGTCATTTTGTTCTCATTTTGGATTTTGGAGCTCGGTTGGAAGTGATTTGTGAGAGATGTTTTGCTACAATTGAAGAGGTAAGTGAAGTTTAATCACTCTTGATGTTAGATATTGATTACCCATTGATTATTACACCTAGTTTGTGTGAATTTGAGATGAAATTTGGGATTTTAGACTATGTTATTGGAGAGTGAGATTTGGTGATTTGTGGGTTCTGAGGTGTGGGCCCAAGGTCGACTTTTTGGGTTGACTTTGCGTATTTGATTAATGATCTTACCTTTTTTCTTCTGGCATTGTTTCCTATAGCTATTATTGATGGTAGTAAGTTGCTTTGGCTAGATTTGAGTCACTCGGAGGCCGATTCGCGAGGCAGGGGCTTTTTGGAGTATTGATTTGCACATTTTGAGGTAAGTAACATATCTAAACTTAGATTTGAAAGTATTTAACCCTAGAATCTATGTTATATGAAAGGTATTGGGTTGACCTACGTGCTAGATGACGGGCGTGTGTACGTGCACTGGTGTGTTCCTGATTTGAGGTGGCTTTTAAACTATTACTAGAATTGTTTTGCTTGCATACCTTATTATACCCGTGTTATCCCAACTTGTTCGAACATTTGAACTGTGATTCATGTTAGACATCACGTCTAGGCTATGTGCTATTTGTTTGAGACTTGATAGGGCTTTTCTTGCAGTTTCTAAGCTATTTCCTTATTTGTATCCATGTTCTCAGTCATGATGCTATATCTGTGTATGATATCTCTGTCTCAGTACTACTTATTTGATTCCTCACATGTTGTTGATGCCTCTTATGTGTAACATGGTTAAATTGAATATTGTGAGATGCGTTTATCTGAGACTTGAACGGTAAATGACTGAGTTTGGGCCATAGAACTGGATTGGTATTGATTTTGAGGTGACGCGTACACCAGGCCCATATTGGGCTAAGGTTATTGTTTTGAGGCGACGCATGCACCAGGCTTCACTAGTGCTAAGTGTGAATATTTTGATGGATCCATTGTGATATTGTTGATTTGCCATGTAGGCATATAGATGTACCTTTCTCCTGCTAGCTGGTAAATGAAATGCTTTATCTATGTTGGGCTTTAACTGTTATACTTGAAAGTATGCCTAAATTTATGAAATGTGAACAAGATAAACATAATATCCTTAAACTACCTGTTTCTACGATTTCCCTTTATATTCTGAGTTGTTACTGTTTATCGACATTGGCATTTGTCTATCATTTCTGAGCTTGTCACTGCTTTTAGCCGAAGGTTAGTGTTGGTACTTATTGAGCATAGGGTCGGTTTTGTACTCATACTACACTTTGCACTTCGTATGCAGATCCAGGTACTTCTGGACGAGGAGATTTCCAGAGTTGAGTTGCCATCAGCTTTTTGGGAGACTACGAGGTAGCTGCTATGTCGTCCGCAGTCCTTGAAGTTCTATTTTAATTATTGTATCTTTACTGTTCTATTTTAGACAGTTGTATCAAAGAATTTTGCTTATATGTTGTTATTCACTAGCGCTCGTCTACTCGTTGACACCAGATTTTGGGGTTGGTTATAGTAGTATTGTGGCTATATTCCTATATATTTCGTGATGTTTCCACTGTTCAGTTTATTAAACCTTGTTTTATCAAATTCATTATTCCCATGTGATTGTTGGCTTGCCTAGCAAGTAGTGTTAAGCGCCATAATGGTCAACACCAGATAAAATGTCACATCTCAATTCAGAAAGACTCATAAGTATGCTGACTCCTCATCAAATATTACGCACAATTCTGCCGAGGCGAACAATCCGATCCCATAAGAGTGGTGGTACAATGTCCTACTATGGCGTACGACCCGATCCCATAAGAGTGGTGGTACAACATCCTGTCATAGCATACGAGTCGATCCCATTAGAGTATATTACATGATACTGTCGAGGTAAACAACCCGATCCCATAAGAATATGTAACATAGTATTGCAAAGGCGATCGGTCCGATCCCATAAGAGTGTGATACATAATACTGCCGAGGCAAATGACCTGATCCCATAAAAATGCAACTTTAACAAGTCACAGGGCCCACTCACAAATATATGTGTGAGTTATGAAATTCAAGAAAATATTCGGACGAATACGCACACGCAGAGGAAATCCAAAAAAGAAGTATAATTTTCACTACAAATCAAGTAGCTCGTCAAGTATCTAAAATAGCAAGTCCGATGCTTAATGCAAGTTTAGTATCAGGCTAAAATGTAAATTAAGGCATTTAAACATGCAAGAATAATCAAATAATACAATTAAAGCATGGCGTATCTCTAAGTCTACCCAGACATAATAAGGAATTTTAGCATATGCACGGACACTCGTCAACTCATACATGTGTAGCTCCCATAACACATAGCATATAACAAATATTGTACCTACGGGGTAATTCCTCCTCACAAGGTTAGACGGGATACTTGCCTCGCTCCAAAATGTGACAACCGGCTTCAACGCCTCTCTAACACCTCAAACCAATGCCAAACAATCTGAACCTCAGTAGGTGGATGGAATAACTCTCCAAAATGGCCCCAAAATCGGATCCAAAAGAGAAAATGAGATGGAAAATGAGCAATAGGTGGATGGAATAGCTCTCCAAAATCGCCCCAAAATTGGCTCCAAAAGAGAAAATGAGATGGAAAATGAGCAAATTCTCGATTTGCTAACTTATATTATGCCTAGGTCTTGTTCTACGCGATCGCGGAAGCAACCTCGTGATCGCGAAGTCCAAACCAGCCTCGCCCATAAATCCTCCTATGCAATTGCGAGGTCCTCTCGCGATTGTGAACCTTATTCAGCCATGCCTACACGAACGCGAAGACCAATCCTTCAACCTAAGAAATTCATCTTTCGTGATCACGGACTCTTCCACACGATCACGATGAACAGCCCTCCAAACTTATCCATAGGCTTGAAACACCACGAATAAAATCAAAACCACGAATCGATGATCAAAATCCTTCTTTTAACTTTAATACCTTCAAACGTCGTCAAACACGTCCGAGTCACACTTAGACATTCCGGATTATGACCAAATTTCACTCACAAGTTCCGACCAACTAAATGAACCTATCCAAGGTAGCGAAACACCGCCCGACGTCTGATAATATCAAAGTCCACTCTAATAATCTAAGTCAAACATAGCTAATTCAAAATCTTCAAAATACAAAACTTTCGATAATAAGCGTTGAATCACTATCGAACCGCCCGATACTCACCCCAAACATGCTCTGAAGTCTGAAATCACCTTACGAACCTATAGGAACCTTCAAATCCTGATTTCGATGTTATTTATTCAAAAGTCAAACCTTGGTCAACTCTTCCAACTTAAAGCTTCCGAATTGAGGATTATTTTTCCAAATCAACTTTGAATTTCTTAAAAATAAAAATCGACTACACGTACAAGTCATAATACATAAAGTGATGCTACTCAAGGTCTTAAACTGCCGAACGACATGCTAGAGCTGAAAATGACTAGTCGGGTCGTTACATTCTCCCTTACTTAAACATACCTTCATTTTCGAACGTTCTAAGAACTGTTACAAAGTTGCCAAAATTACTGTACAACTCCTCGTGCACCTACCCTTGCCACCACAATCCATATGAGCACATTATCTCAACTTAGACTGAAGATCCTTCCTCTACCTTATCCCACAATCCTTAGAACCAAATTTCAACATCCGTAATCTCCTATAAGGTTTAATTCTTGCATAAATACGTTTTATCAATCTCCACAAGTTGTACCAAAACATACATATACACCCAAGTTGTAATTACTCAATGTACCGCATAGCTCATATACCCATAGTAATATCTTCGAACCACAATAGCTGTAAATTCACAAAATGGTTACCCGCAATGTACCCCATGACACGTAAAATCCCTGTTCCAACCCTTGCAATAGTACAACGAGGAAAGAGATGTGCAAAAATGCATAATCGTCCATCAAATCGATAAATAATGGGGTTCTTCTGTTTGATAAGAACCATTGCTACATTCTAAACTGATTGGCAGCATTCTCCCTCCAAACATACACTATACAAATCCGTTTGCACTAATTACAGGTGTAAAAATCTCGTCACCGAGTACAAGCTGCTCGGTTGACTAGACATATCAGACATCATCTAAAATCTTATACGACGTGATCCGTGCACCAACTAAGTTGCAGCTCGAATATGACCAATAAGGTAAGGAACCCCAAGTACCAGAACTATCCAGTCCATGCAACAGATATAACAACCAAACAAAATGCTATGAATCTACCCCACAAAGGAGAAGTAACGCACACAAGATAAGTATAAGGAATCGTACTCAAAATCTTAGTGTTGCGTCGTGCAACCCGATCGACACATGATACCATTGCGGCGTGCAACCCGATCTAAACATCATACATGTGGCAGTGTGCCACCTGATACACACATAATACTCTGCATGGGATTACGCATCGAGCCAAAATGCTCGCATTCACTAGACACACGTACATCAACAACAAGCACGCCAAGTGTATACGCATAACCCTGGGGAGACAGATAGCATAATGCGCTTATGAAAAAGGCCAAGCACGTTTAAGGTGCAATAAACAAACCTGCAACTCGAGAGCCATATCGCTCATATAACACAACAGAGCCTATACATGATCACAACACGCATATGAAAAATCAAGCCGCTGACAATCCATATAGCATGAAAGAGTAACACATGAAATAGATGATGACAGGAATAACATCCACCACGCCCGAAGACTCATCCATAGACAAATGATGTGCTGAATAAACATGGCCAATCTGGTGTAGAATATACATTCACATTAGGCTACCAATGGACCTCAGAACCGATTCCAATCATCTCAAAATAGGTCAATAGCCTTCCAAATATCCACAATGACTTTATCCGTGAAAGCTACAGTAAACTATAAAATCCTGAACAAACTTCCACCGGTTAGCAACATTTCACTTAACTCATACTAGAAAAAAATTGCGACACGCAACCAACTTTCCGTAACCAAAGCAGACGCAAATCTCAAGTCGTGGTCGAAATCATCATAAACTCTTCGAACCCATCTGCACATAACCAATACATCGGACTGAATCCCTCTCAATAAACCAAGTCACGAACACTACCAAGCCCGCAAGTATAGCAACAAAACAGCTGTATGGCCTTATCACGCCGAAGGAACCGATCACTTTCCTTAACATGATGATCTAAACCACTACTAAACTCTACTTCTTTAGAGGTCTTGACCTCCTTTCAAAATAACACTTCTCTTCCCAGCGCACAATGGATCTTAATCAACACTCGTCCCGAGTGACCCCACATCAGAAGAGCACGTTATATCAATACCCATAAGCCATTTTATACCCCGCTCATGCACTCAATAGTAGCTCCAACTGCTACACCTTTTTGGAGGAGACCTTCTGCGAATTCGAAGTTGCTTCTTCCATCTCTATAACACCGCACTGAAGAACCAGTGATAACATAGAATACTCCAACTCTCTTTCACACTTTGCTGCAAAACTCAATCCTCAGGCACTTAACGAACTCGAAAACTTTTAGGCACCACACCTTAAATCTCGAACCCACTAGAACCATTATTGAGAGTCGCCCACTCTAAGATAGTCATGAACGTATAACCAAACGACTAGCGCCCCATAAGCACACGAATACTCTAAAAGAGGAAACTGAATGAATCATTTCCCTTGTATATCACATTCGCAAGGAAATATAAAATATGAGTCATTTCACGACCTTCACATAAAACAATAACGAGAAAGGTAATGAATATCCATCAAACTCTATGCCTGAGTTACCCCTGATGCTCTCTTCCTCAAGTCATAACTAATCCATAAACGTACTAAAACCTAGAACCTACAAAACACATGACCATGTGACCCAATCATCGACGGTAGGCTCCCCCACTTGGCTTTAATCCACAATCACATAACCTAAGAACCCACAATGACTTCTCCTCCTTTGTTACCCTGATCTCGCATTGTTACTCAGCTATATTTCTCAAAAGCTCATATTGCACTAAGTATAACACATCCCAATTTATTAGTCCCAAATGCACACTTAACTTCAACACAGTCATGTCATCTTTCTCAAGAGATCCAGATCCACATCGTAGTACATGCATCCCATTAGATAAAAGGTAGAACTCTTCATAGGGACTTCATCAAAAATCATGCAACCCCTAGCCTTTTCACAGGAGATAGCCCACCTGTGTAACCTCATATTGACATCCTCCAACGACATTGCCATAGTTACATCCACTATGAAATCAGTTAATTCCCCTGAGTCAACACTCGTCCATCAGCCATAAGAATCTATTAATTCCATTAACATCAACTGAAGGTCTAACAACCCATCTGAAGCTAGATACCACATTGCATCACAAAATGATAATCAAGTGTACACATTCCCTCTGTATTCCGAACAACTGCTTCCGTCATATTCGAACTTCCCAAGTATAGAAGCCACTATCTCAAACAAAATACATAGACTTAGTCATTTGTAGACCATGACCCAAATCACACTATGCTTTCTCAAAGCATGTGGCTATCCTACCACAAAATCCATACGATATGCTCCCACTCCCTCTCCAGTTTAGCCATCTTCCGAAGCAAACTACTCGATCTCTGCTGCTCTTACTTGACCTACTGACAATTCAACCACCGTGTGACTTATCCCCCCATGTTCTTTCTTATTCTTCGCCACCAATAATGCCGCCCCAAATCACGATCCATCTCCGTAACGCCCGAACAAATAGAACACCATCAACTCTAAGCTTCTCCAAGGATCATCTCCCTCGAACCATCAACACTGGAAACACCGATTTGATCCTGAAGTCGTAACACACTGTGATCTCCAATAATGCTTCTTAGGTACCATTTCGCAACACCGTGCCCGTAAAGACAAACCAATAAAGACCATCATACTAACGAGCCTTAATGCATTCAAACAAGGACGATAACACAACAACACAACAACACCAACAAGAATTCCACCAAGTCAGAATTATCGAATCTTGCAACTCCATCAACCAAAGCCCGAACATACATAGTCCAATTGCCTCTCCTGTGCTGGAATTAAATATTGAATCTTCCAATCATGAACCGAATAATCCCCCTCCTGAAGTATTTACTGTCGCAGCACATAAGTAAACACCCTACTGTTCATACAAACATTGTGCGATAACAATACGAGAAATATCACAATACACCACGTATAGCCCTGAGTTCGTCGCCAACACCAACACTGGGCTGAAATGACTGGACATCCATCCACAAGGCGACAATAGTAACCCGCTTGCATATGCAGGGAAAACATCATGCACCATATGCGTAGCATCTCCACAACTTGTCGGTGCCCAACTGATTTCGAATGCTAGATATCGCATAAGAGTGAGTAGGAAGGAACTGAAGGCATTAGCTTCAACGAAATCAAATCGCACGATAGGGAATCAAGAAAGGGAAGTTCTCCTAACAGCCATGCAGACTCTTGAAGATAAGTACTGACGTCTCTGTACCGATCCGCAACACTCTACTAGGCTTGCTCATGACTCGTGAGACCTAAGTGAACCTAGTACTCTAATACCAAGCTATCACGACCCAAATTCCACCATAGGCCATGATGACGTCCAACGTTGCTGTTAGGCAAGCCAACAACTTAAGAACGCACTAATTGATAGTCCATAACATATTTTGCAACAAGTGATGAAATAAATAAGCAGAATTTCTCTATTTTTATAGAAAAGTACTGAAATAATATTAAATTTTCAAACGTGGTCGAAATATAAATTTATATATCATCACAGAAATACAACCAAAAACGAGAGTAAAAATCCCCAAAATTCGGTGTCACAAGTTCATGAGCATCTACTAGGAAGTATAATACTAATACAACATCTATCTGGAATATAAGATGGAAAGGATATAGTAAATGACTAAGATAGTGACTCTGTGTACTACGGATCGTAGCATGGAATGCAGCTCACCACAAAGTCTCCTCAGCAGCTGCGCCTATGCGCCAAGATGACCACCAATGTACCTATCTTAGTACCTGCACAATTAGTACAGAAGTATAGTATGAGTATGTAAATCAATGCGTACCCATTTAAGCATCTAGCCTACCCTTGAAAAGTAGTGATGAGGGCTCGATATCGACACTTACTAATGGTTCAATAATCAAAGTACAATAAAAGTAGACAGGTATCATGCATACCAGGTAAAATAATGAAAATAGATATATGTGCATAACACGATCCTAAACAGAAGAGTAAAAACCAAGTCCTTAAATATCGGATACTACCTCGAATGGAAGACATAATGGTCAACACAAGATAAAATATCACATCTCAAGTCAAAAGAACCCATAAGTACGCTGACTCCATATTGAATATTATGCATGATTCTGCCGAGGTGAACGGACCGATCCCATAAGAGTGGTATTACAATATCCCGCTGTGGCGTACGCTCCAATCCCATAAGAATGGGGTACAACATCTTGCTGTGGCGTACGACCGGATCCCATAAGGGTATATTACACGATGATGCTGAGGCGAATGGTCTGATCCCATAAGAGTGTTTTATATAGTACTGCCGAGGCGAACAACCCGATCCGATAAAAGTATGATATATAATATATACTGCCGAGGCGAACGACCTGATCCTATAAGAATATGAAACTTTGATGAGTCACTGACCCCAACCAAGAATATACGTGTGTGTTATGAAATTTAAGAAAACATTCAAATGAATACGCACAACGTGGAGGAAATCCAAAAAAAAGGTATTATTTCCACTAAAAATCAAGTAGCTCGTCAAGTATATAGAATAACAAGTCCGATGCTTTACAGAAGCCTAGTCTCAGGCTAAAATGTATATTAAGGCATTTAAACAGGCAAGAATAACTCAAATAATACAATTAAAGCAAGGTATGCGTCTAAGTCTACCCGAACATAATCAGGATTTCTAGCATACGCACGGACGCTCGTTATCTCATACGTGTGTAGCTCCCATAACACATAGCATATAACAAATATAGTACCTACGGCAGAGGCGGATCCAGGATTTGATAGCTATGGGTGCCACTATTTAATGCAAACCGACCACCAGCGAAAAAGATTATATTAGGGAGTATGTAATCGGTTCGATCCATTTTGGATTACTTCGATTCGGTATATTTTGAATTTATTGAATCCATTTAAAAAAAATATGCATATACGAATATATCATACGCCCCTTCAATCTACATGTAGTTGATTAATACTTTATTATGTCTTTGATGTATCACTCTAAAAAATCTCTAAAATTAGTATAATAACAACATATGGATAAAAATAGAAAATAAAATAAAATTTGAAAATTTAGAAAAAAAGAGAAAGGAAACAAATAAACGATATAAATAAATAATACAAATGAGATTGCACCAAAAAAATGAATAACAAAGATGAAAAAAATAGGAAAATTAACAAAAGGAGCATATAGAAAAGAAAGGGGATAATGTAACAAAAGGAATAACAAGGACCCAAATTCCAGCGAGTCTCATTCTTGGGTCCTTTACATGGAATTTGGGCACTTCAACCATGGCACCTACATCTATTTTGTGTATTGGGGTGCTACTCATTCATTATGTAGGATATTTGAGGAAAATACTAGTACACATACAAGATTTTATGCGAGCGACCGGGTAGCGTACCACCCCCAACTCCATACATAGTGCATACGGTAGACTATCATGTCAAGGATCTAGGACGCGAGTCCGGAATCGAAGCCTCTTTTCGGATCGAGGTCGACGTCAATCGCGGCCAGAAGGAGACAGACTCCGAGTGACATCAGTATAGCTTGATAACGAAAAGGGCGAGATATTCGCGATTAGACGAGGATCGTGGTGTGAATCTCGGAACGGATCAATCCACGACAGTTAATCAGATGTTAATATGGTTTTCTACTATAATTAGAAGTGTACCTTATTTAGGGCTCTTCTATTATATAAACATGGATCCCATTCATTTGTAATCATCATTGTTCACTAAGAAGAATATATACAATCCTTACTTTCCTGCTATTACACTTACTGCTCATCAGAGTTGCTTTATCATTTACTGTTCTTACTATTCCACCTCGAGACTTGGCGAGCATACTGGTTTGATTTATTTTATTCTCTAATTTATTCATTTATTTTCTTGATTATCAATTGGTATTGGATGAAATCACATATCCTTAAAACCACTATATATGTTTAATTGTTATCCGAATTTGAGGGTAAACAGTTTGGCGCCCACCGTGGGGCTAAGGATAAAGTGATAGTTCTGTGCTGATTCTGATAACACACATTATTTTACGCTTGTTCTTGTCATGTATCCTTGCTCTCAGGTTAAAACATGTCAAACTCACAAAACGCACCCACACGTGGTGACAATGGCCTCGGGTTTCACGGGGAAAATGACAATGTAATTGCTCCAGGAGCGGAGGTGCCACAGGCTAATCTCGGGGGAGCACCGATTGCCAATCCAATTGATGTCAATTCACATGTTGCTTTAAATGCGGACCTAGATGTGCACCCCAAAGGGAGTGTATGCAAAGAAGGCTGATTTGGTGGCCAAGGTACATAGAGTAGAGGAGACGGAGGAGTCAGTCTCCAAGTGATATTCGAGATGCTACAGGCTTAGAAAGCCGCTATTGCTCAGCTACAAAATCAACATAGAGCTTCGAGTGGGGTCGAGCCAGAAATCACTCATCGTACCGAGCCAGTGCTAGAGAGGTCGAATGGTGACGAATCGGGGATCGATCCTGTAATAATGAAAGTGCTCGAGGAGCTCACCAAAAGAATTGAGTCAGGAGAGAAGAAAATCGAAGATAATGATAAAAAAATGGAGACATACAACTCCCGAGTTGATCAGATATCGGGGGCACCGCCAATCTTGAAAGGAATGGATTCAAAGAAATTTGTACAAAAGTCGTTCCCTCCGAGTGTGGCTCTGAAACCCATTCCAAAGAAGTTTCGTATGCCGGACATTCCTAAATACAATGTGACCACCGATCCCAACGAGCCCTTTTCCTAGCCACTATACTTTTCATTTTTTATCTTCTTTTTCTGAAAATTGGTGAAATTTCTTTCTTTCAGGCCCTACTTTCAAAGGTTGAAAGTGAATTAGTTTTCAATTATCCTAAGCCGACCTATCATTCATTTGTCACCGCCTACACATGCGCCATCAAGGGTAACGATTTGGAAGATGATGAGATCGAATCTGTTTTATTGAAGAAGTTCGGGGAAACCCTTTCGAATGGAGCAATGATTTGGTACCACAATCTATCATAAAATTCCATCGACTCGTTTGCCATGTTGGCGGACTCTTTCGTCAAGGCACATGCCGGAGCCATAAAGGTTGCAACAAGGAAAACCAGACATTTTCAAAGTAAGATAGAGGGATAATGAAATGTTGAGGGAGTTTGTATCTCGATTTCAAATGGAACGCGTGGAGTTGCCAGCGGTCACAGATGATTGGGCCGTTCAAGCTTTCACTTAGGGATTGAATGAATGAAGTTCGATAGCATCACGTCAGCTGAAGCAAAATCTGATCGAGTATCCGGCTGTAACTTGCGCAGATGTACACAATCGGTACCAATCGAAGATAAGTGTCGAGGATGACCAATTAGGAGCTCCTTCCGGCTCAGTGCACCCAAACAGGTCAGCCCCCAAAAATCAGAGGGACATCGACAAGGAGCCAAGATCGAACAAAGACCGATATCAACCGTACACCTCAGATCGTAGGAATAGTGGTCCAGGACGCAATCTGCCTGGAACAATCGTAGAAGCGATTGAGGACAGAATTCTCGGGGACTCATGAGTAAAAATGGTTTTGATAAGTATGCCAACCCCACAGAGGCACCTCGATTGTCGGAGTATACTTTTAGTGTCGATGTGTCAGGCATTGTATCGGCAATTGGAAGAATCAAATATACCAGATGGCCCAGGCCCATACAGAGCGATCCTTCCCAAAGGAACCCCAATCTGAGGTGTAAATATCATGGCACACATGGTCACAGGACTGAGGATTGCAGGAAATTGAGAGAGGAGGTAGCCTGTTTATTCAATGAGGGCCACCTTCGAGAATTCCTAAGTCATCGAGCCAAGAATCATTTTAGGGAAAGGGACGCCAACAGGAAAAATGAACAGGAGGAGCTGCATCATGTAATTCATAGATCGTCGGAGGGGTCAATATTCCACAAGGGCCCGTGTTCAAACACAGTAAGGTATCAATTACTAGGGAGAAACGGACCCGAGACTATGTGCCAGAAGGCATCGTATCATTCAACGATGAGGAGGCAGAAGGAATTTCTCAGCCCCACAACGACGCTCTGGTAATTTCTATCTTATTAAATAAAGTTCAAGTTAAGCGTGTTTTAGTGGATCCAGGTAGCTCAGCAAATATCATCCGATCAAGGGTCATGGAGCAGCTCGGCCTACAAGATCAGATCGTGCCCGCAGCTCGGGTCTTGAACAGTTTCAATATGGCCAGTGAAACAACTAAAGGAGAGATTATCCTACCGGTGAACGTGGCTGGAACTATCAAAGATACCAAGTTTCACGTGATTGAGGGCAACATGAGGTACAATGCCCTGCTCGGGAGGCCTTGGATCTGCAACATGAGGGCAGTCCCTTCGACTCTCCACCAAATAATGAAATTCCCGACGTCAGACGGGGTAAAAATGGTGTACCGGGAGTAGCATCCTACAAAAGAAATGTTCGCGGTCGATGAGGTAATATCGATATCGGCGCTATTAACATCGGAAGGATCGGGCATCAAGGGTAAATAGGAAGCCAAATAGCAATCACCGCCACCAGCCTCGACCGAATCGGAGAAGCGACAAATGGTAGAGGAAGAGGAAGATTTTTTGACCCCTCGAACTTTTGTTGTTCCCGAAGATTCCGACGTCACCAATCAATGGTCGAAGAGCTGGAACAAGTTATATTGATCGAGTACCTGCCCGAGGAAAAGGTATAACTGGGAACGGGATTAACCCCCGAACTCATGAAATGGATTATTCAATTTCTAATTGATAACATAGATTGTTTTGCTTGGTCCCACTTTGACATGACAGGGATCCCACCGGAGATAACAACACAACGACTAAGCTTGGACCCAAAGTTCAGATCGGTAATGCCCCAGTCCGAGGTAAAGCAAGCATTCATAAAGGCCGAGGTAACTTAACTTCTCAAAATAGGGTCCATTTGGGAAGTGAAATATCTGGAATGGTTAGCCAATGTAGTCGTAGTTCCTAAAAAGGGAAACAAACTTAGGATATGTGTAGATTATAAGGATTTAAACAAGGCATGTCCCAAAGATTCTTTTCCACTGCCTAACATCGATCGCATGATCGACGCCACGACCGGCCACGAGATCCTTAGGTTTCTCGATGCCTATTCCGGGTACAATCAAATTCAAATGAACTTGGAAGACCAAGAAAAGACTTCATTTATCACCAAGTATGGAACATATTGTTATAACGTAATGCCCTTCGGGCTAAAAAACGCAGGAGCTACCTACCAACGCCTAGTAAATAAAATGTTCTAATAACAGATAGGTAAGACAATGGAATTATATATTGTGGACATGCTAGTTAAATCCCTACGCGCAGAGGACCATTTGACACATTTGCAGGAAACATTCGAGATACTGAGAAAATACAACATGAAGCTCAACCCTGAGAAATGCGTTTTCGGGGTCGGTTCGGGCAAGTTCCTTGGCTTCATGGTGTCGAATCGGGAATCGAGATCAACCCCGATAAAATCAAGGCTATCGATGACATCACCGTTGTGGACAGGGTTAAAGTCGTGCAAAGGCTGACAGGGCGGATAGCTGACTTAGGCCGATTCATATCGAGATCGTTGGATCGCAGTCATGGATTCTTCTCTCTACTCAGAAAGAAGAATGAATTCGCCTGGACCCCGAAATGCCAACAGGCGTTAAAAGAATTGAAGCGATACCTCTCGAGCCCACCATTGCTCCATACTCCAAAGGCAGATGAAAAACTCTACTTGTACTTGGCGGTCTCGGCAATCGCGGTAAATGGTGTCCTGGTTTGAGAAGAGCAACGTACGCAATTCCTTGTTTATTATGTAAGTCGAACTGTAGAAGAAGCAGAAACTAGATATCCACACTTAGAGAAATTGGCACTTGCACTGATAAGCGCCTCTAGGAAGCTAAAACTGTATTTTCAATATCACCCCATATGTGTATTACCCACTTACGCGCTTCGCAATATTTGGCATAACCCCGAACTGTCGGGCCGATTGGCCAAATGGGCCGTCGAACTCAGTGGTACGATATCGAATATCAACCCCGAACGGCCATCAAGTCTTAAATTTTAGCAGACTTCGTGGCTGATTTTACGACACCCTCGTACCCAAAGTCCAGAAGGAACTTTTGTTAAAATCAGGTACATCATCGGGGGTGTGGACCCTTTTCGCAGACGACGCTTCGAATGTGAAAGGGTCCGGGCTTGGCATCGTTTTGAAGCCGCCCACGGGCAGCACTATTAGACAATCCATTAAAAATTCTAAGTTTACTAACAATGAGGCCGAGTACGAGGTCATGATTGCAGGTCTCGAACTAGCTAAAAGCTTGGGGGCGGAAGTCATTGAAGCCAAGTGCAACTCTTTGCTGGTAGTAAACCAAGTAAACAAAACCTTCGAGGTTCGAAAGGATAGAATGCAAAGGTATTTGGACAAGCTATAGGTGACTTTGCAGTGTTTTAAATAATGGACCTTGCAGCACGTACCACGCGAGCAGAATAGTGAACAAATTTGGGGTCATCAGTCGAGGAGGACGAAATCAGCTCGGGGACTGTCATTCAACTCTCGAGATCCGTGATCAAAGAAGGTCACGCTGACCTCCACAAGCTTAACTAGGGATTGGAGGAATAAATATATCGAGTGAAAAACGGAAAGCTCTCATCGGACCTTAAAGAATCGAGGGACCTACAAACAAAAGCTGCTCAATTCACATTGGCTGAAGATGGAACATTGTATAGGAGGACATTCGACGGACCATTAGTAGTATGTTTGGGACTAGGGGATACCGATTATGTTCTACGAGAAGTCCATGAAGGCACTCGCGGGAACCATTCTGGCGCTGAATCACTGGTTCACAAAGTCATCAGAGCAGGATATTATTGGGACAGTATGGAAAAAGATACTAAGGAGTTCGTTCAAAAAAGTGACTAATGCCAAAGGCATGCGCCGATGATCCACCAACCCGGAGAGCAACTTCATTCAGTCCTATCCCCGTGGCCATTCATGAAATAGGGGACGGACATCGTTGGTCCTCTACCATCGGCCCGAGGTAAAGCTATGTTCATTTCATCTATGACTGACTATTTCTCTAAATGGGTTGAGGCACAGGCTTTCGAGAAAGTCAGAGAGAAAGAAGTTATAGACTTTATCTAGGATCACATCGTATGCTGATTCGGGATACCCGCCGAGATAGTATGCGACAATGGAAAAGAATTTATCAGCAGCAAAGTTACAAAGTTCCTCGAGGATTACAAAATAAAAAGGATATTATCAACGCCATATCATCCTACTGGGAACGAACAGGCCGAATCAACGAACAAAACCATCATTCAAAAGCTAAAGAAAAGTTGAACGACGCTAAAGGGAAATGGAGAGAAACTTTGCCGGAAGTCCTTTGGGCGTATCGGACAATGACAAAATCCAGTACGGGGGTAACGCCATTCTCCTTAGTATATGGAGCTGAAGCTCTGATCCCAGTCGAAGTCGGGGAACCAACCGTCAGGTTTCGATACATGACGAAAGAATCGAATCACGAGGCTATGAACACAAGCCTCGATTTGTTAGACGAAAAACAGGAAGCTGCCCTCGTTCGAATGGCCGCCCAGAAACAGCGAGTCGAAAGATAATATAATCGAAGAACCAATCTTCGACAGTTCAAAATAGGGGACTTAGTTCGGAGGAAAGTCACCCTCAATACTCGAGATCCGACGAAGGGAAACTCGACCCAAATTGGGAAGGACCATACCAGGTCCTCGGTGTCATCGGAAAGGGATCTTACAAACTTGGCACAATGGAGGGCGAACAATTACCAAACAATTGGAACATCTCACTCCTCAAACGATATTATTTCTAAGGTGTGACTTTCTCCCTTTTCATTTGTATCTAGTGCTAACTTATTGCAGGTGTTCGATCGAAGATGTCGAGAAGCTCTTCAACACGAAGACCTTAGGTTTTAAAGCACGCGTTGCACTCTTTTCCCTTAGATCGGTTTTATTCCCAAATGGGTTTTTCCAGCGAGGTTTTTAATGAGGCAACAATAATATGTGCTACCTGGGGACAATTCAACAGTATCCGACGCTTTTTTACAATCAACCTCGAATACTGGGGGGCATCACCCTCGGATGTTATGTTTTCAAGGAAAATACCTCGCGTCAACAATGTCTCGATAGGAAAATTTTGTAAAGCGGACAAACGGTACGAACCGTGCCCATCTAGATTGCCCGAGCCCTAATGACAAAACATGTACGCATGAATGATCTATTGAAAGAAGCACTTCTTCCCTATTAGGTGTTCCATGCCTCAATAAAATTTCTACTTCATAACCCCGTACTCGAGGACTGTCATCCGAAAATCAACATGCTCTAAATGTTAAGCTTCGAAATATTAAGACCTTAAAAAGGCAATCCCCGATTTTATAGGCCACGGCCACCCCACTCGGGGACCGATACTTCGAACAAGTTTGAAGTATAATCGAAAAACAAGCCCAATGGGCAAATATCAAGTTAAGGCTACGGCCGAACTAACACGTTTCGGAGACGTCCGAATTCCGTAATAAAACAGGCCTTCAAATATTTTCACAAAACCGGTTAAACAAGGCTACCCTCAACAAAATTTCAAAAGGGTTTCGATAACATCAACCCTCGAAAACCTTAAGGGGTACTAAATTGTTCGGACTAACTTATGCTAAGGCATATCAAAGTTTTCGATAGCTCTAACCCTTGAGAATCCTAATGGGTACAGAGTTACCTTGTGCTAAGGCGTAATAAATTCATATATGATTAATCTTTTTAAGCCGAAAAGGGAAGAAGCCACTCTTTTGAGGCCATATCGGCCCAATTCAAAGAGCCTATGGGCCGTTATATATTTTGGGTGCGAGGATCCGTCGTCGCTCGAACAAAACCTAAGGGTTTCTTCTACTCCGAGTTCGAGAAAATACTCACTCGATTATAGAGACTATATTAGTCCAACTACGATCAAATCGCTTAAGTTTCGGGTTAACAAACAAACGAAAATGAAAAATTTCACAAGGCAACGAAGTGAGCCAAATTTTTCACAAGACCTAAAGTATAGCAGAATTATCATAAGGCAAAAGCAAAACAAAATTTTCACGAAATAGAAATCATAGTCGAATCGGAAAGGAAGAGGACCTCTCATATATTCAAGAGTATTTACAAAGACCACTTAGGGCCTTACACAAACATCCATAAAAAGAAGGAAAAAGTTCTAAGTGCCTAATCTTCCCGGGGAGCTTCATCTTCATCTTCTCCGCTCTCGGATCTGCTCACACTCCCGGAGTCATCATCATGAGAGAGCAAAGCTTTGGCCTCGGCCTCTAGCACTTTTGCGCTCTCAATATCAGCCGTGAGGTCAAAACCATGAGCATGAACCTCCTCGAGAGTCTCTCTCTGAGACTGGCATTTAGCATGCTCGGCAACATGGGATAATCGAACTGAGCGGCATCGGAAATTTCCTTCGCTTGAGCGTTAGTGGCTTCAGCGTCAGCTCAGTAGACAGCCACGACCGCCTCCGCGTCGGCCTTTACGTTTTCAGCTACAGATGCGGCCTTTGCAAGCTCAGCAGCCAGCCGAGTCTCGAGCTCTTCATTTTTCTTGGCTAGAGCCAAGCTCTATTCTTTCACGCTTTAGAGTTGACGCTCAACCAAAGATAGTTGGGCCCGAGCGGTATCTTTCTCCGAGGCAAGACGGTCCATGTTCTGCTTCCACCCCAAAGTCTCTACCTCTTTCACCTCAGCGTCCTCGCGAAGCTGCTCAATCTTTTCGGCCTTCTGCTGAACCTGATCTACGTGTTAGTCGCCAATATCAAATTGCTATGTCATGCTCCCCAAAATTTTACGTTACCTGCTCGATAAGATCGGTCTGCTCTCTATGAGCTCTTGCCAATTCAGCTCAGAGGTCCCTGATCTCCTCCTCTTTTTGCACATAGAGGAGTTTGAGGGCGTCTCTCGCCTTCGTGAGCCTCTTGAGATTGGCCTCACACCGGTTCAGCTCAGCTCGGGATTTGGTGAATGCTTCCCGATGAAGCGTCACAGCCTATGGAGAAAGGAAGGAAATCAGACAGAAGGAAATAAAAGCAAACGTAATAACGTGGGATGAAATTTACCTGGTTTAGGAGTCACTGAGCCTCATCAAAAATGATCGTTGCATCTAGGTCGGAAACGTCATCGACCCACGTGAGGCAGCCACGAAATATCTCGCCGATTGTTCGTCACGGAGGGAAACATATTCGGCCCCCGAAGATGAGCCTCCTCGACCATCACTGGCTCGACTACTTTTGAAGCTTCAACGCTTCCCCTCTTTCGAGCCACTAGCTCACAGTCAGCATCTTCCCCCTCCTCTTCTTCATCTCGTAGCTTTTGGGCTACGTCAGTAGGCAGAGCGACGGAGTCGTTCTTCGACTTACGAGTCTTGCTCTTCTTAGGCTTCGGAGTATCTGAAGGTGAGACCCTTCTCCTCTTCTTATCCTTAGGTGGTTTCGGGACCACCTCCTCCCCAGGCGGGGTCGGCCTCATTTCGGCAACATCCCCGAGACCTGCATAAAAGGAAATCAAGTGAAAATAAGAAAGACACATTTCACAGAAAGGTATCAAACACAATAGAGAAGTTTACCGTAGTTTTTGGCCTCCCATCGGCCCTTGTCCAAATCACGCCAACAACGCTCGGAGTATGAAAAGGTCGAGGCCAGCTTCCGAACCCAGCCTTCAAGGTCCGAGATTGCACCGAGCACCCAAGAAACCGATGTATCATTGGAAAGGATGTCAATGCGAAAAGACAAAAGAAACAAAATGGTAGACAGAAGTTATAGGCAAATTCGTGCTTACGCTTCATGTTCCACTCTTCAGGGAACTGAATCTTCTCGGCCGGAATTATGTCGGAAGTCCTCACTCGGACAAACCGGCCCATCCATCCTCGGTCCTTGTCCTCATCTATGCTCGAGAACAGCACCTTGGTGGCCCGACGTTGAAGCCTTATCAACCCTCCCCGATAGAGACGGGGACTGTACATTCTAATAAGGTGGTCGAGGGTAAAAGGCATCCCCTCGACTTGGCTCACGAAGAACCGGAGCAAAATAACAATGCGCCGGAAGGGAGGATGAATCTGGCCCAAGGTTATTTGGTATTGGCGGCAGAATCAAGGATAACGTCAATAGGACCCAACATAAAAGGGTAAGTGTAAACACTCAAGAACCCTTTCACGTGAGTGGTGATGTCCTCTTCAGGGGTCGGGATCACCACCTCTTTGCCTTCCCAACGACAATACTTTTTCACGTGCTTCAGGTCGCCCTCAGTTATCAAGCATATATATCTCAACATCGGCTCGCATCGGCCAGGGACAAACTAGGGTTTCTCGACCTTCAAATTGGAGGAAAGATCGCACGACCCCGGAACGCACTCCTCGATGCGTGGCTCCACGGGCGTTTTATCACCGGCCGACCGCGATGAAGAGGCCTTTTCCTTTTGTGGGACTGTTTTGGAGGTGTTCGCCATTAATTTAGGTTGAAGGAAGCGGAAAGAGGTGAAACTTGGTATTCTTGATACTAACAAAGTTGACTCAATGGGTGGTGAAAGAAAGGAGATGGAGAGAGTAAGAAACTTAGAAAACTTGGTGGAGGTGAAAGTAAAATTTTGATTCAACCAAAGAGCCTATATTTATAGATTTATGGCGGCGGTTCGGTGGTGCTAGCGGCCGACCGTCCACTGGCAAGCATTAATGATATGGGGACTGTACCAACGGGACGTTTCGGTCACCTCAATCGCTTACGTCACGGGGATGACATCATTATCGGGGTCTCCAGAAAATCGAGGCTCAAGTCGTTTCTTATTATTTTACTCTAAGAAACGAGGGGACTAGCTTTATACGGTCCGGAATCGAGGCCTCTTTTCGGACTGAGGTCGACATCACTCGCGGCCAGAAAGAGACAGACTCCGAGTGACATCGGTATAGCTTGATAATGGAAAAGATGAGATATCCGCGATTGGTCGAGGATCGTGGCATGAATCTCGGAACGGATCAATTCACGACGGTTAATCAGATGTTAATATGGTTTCCTACTATAATTAGAAGTGTACCTTATTTAGGACTCCTCTATTATATAAAGAGGGATCTCATTCATTTGTAATCATCATTGTTCACTAAGAAGAATATATACACACATTACTTTACTGCTATTACACTTACTGCTCATTAGAGTTGTTTTATCATTTAGTGTTCTTACTATTCCACCTCGAGACTATCCCGAGTCGAGGTCGAGACCTGGCTGGCATACTAGTTTGATTTATTTTATTCTCTAATTTATTCATTTATTTTCTTGCTTATCAATTGGAATTGGATGAAATCACATATCCTTTAAACCACAATATAAGTTTAATTGTTATCCGAATTTGAGGGTAAACACATATATCCGCCCCCGACCTACGGGGTAATTCCCCCTCATAAAGTTATACAGGAGACTTACCTCGCTCTGAATTATAATAACCGGCTCCAACGCCTCTCTAACACCTTAAACCGATGCCAAACAATCTGAAACCTCAATAGGTTGATGAAATAGCTCTCCAAAATCGCGAAAAAATTGGCTCCAAAAGAGAAACGGAGATGGAAAATGAGCAAACACCCGATTTGCTAACTTATATTCTATCCAGGACTTGTTTTATGCGATCGCGAAGGCCAAACCAGCCTCGCCCAGAAATACTCCTTCGCGAACGCGAGGTTCTCTCGCCATCGCGACCCTTATCCAGCCATGCCTACATGAATGCGAGCCCAGCTCCGCGAACGCGAGCGCAGCTCCGAACGCGTAGGCCCATCCTCAAGCCTAAAAAATTCATATTTCGCGATCGCGGACTCTTCCACACGATCGTGATGAAAAGCCCTCCAATCCAGGCCAGCCCTACAACACACCGCGTTCGTGATCCTCACCACGCGAACGTGAAGCACACCCAGATCAAGCACCACGATCGCGAGCCCCAACAACGATCACGAAGAACAAATTCTTCCCAGCTCCATACAACACTCGGTGATCTCGAGTCCTTCTCCGCGATCATGATGCACACCCTTGGTACCAGAAACCAGCAGTCCCAAACAACGGAATATAGCCTGACACCATCCCAAAACACACCCTAGGCCCTCGGGACCCCATCTAATCACAGCAACAAGTCCCCATACCTTATTCAAACTTATCCAAGGGCTTGAAATGCCACGAATAACATTAAACCCTCTAATTAACGATCAAAATTATTCTTTTAACTTTCAAGCCTTCAAACTTCGTCGAACGCGTCCGAGTTACACTTAGACATTCCAGATTACGAGCGAACTCCACCACAAGTCCCAACCAACTAAATGAACCTATCCAAGTTCCCGGAACACCGCTAGAGTCCAATAACACCAAAGTCTACTCTAAGTCAAGCTTAGCTAATTCAAAACCTTCAAAATGCGAAACTTCCGATAATAAGCGCTGAATCACTCCTGGACCCCACGATACTCAATCCGAACATATTCCCAAGTCCAAAATCACCTTACGAACCTATAGGAACTTTCAAATTCTGATTCCGAGGTTGTTTACCCAGAAGTCAAATCTTGGTAAACTCTTCCAACTTAAAGCTTCCGAATTGAGAATTATTCTTCCAAATTAACTCCGAACTTCTCAAAAATCAAAATCAACTACACTCGCAAGTCATAATACATAAAAGTGATACTCAAGGTCCTAAACCACAAAAGAACATGCTAGAGCTTAAAATGACCGGGCGAGTCGTTACAATTTAATCCAAAATCGAAGCTTGATTCTTGTTGGAAGACGCCGGAAACTACAATGGTCGAGTGGGTGAGTAGGAGAGAGAGAGAGAGGGGGGGGGGGGGGTAGGGAGAGAGGGAGATGTAGAGAGAGAGAGAGAGAGAGAGAGAGTAGCATAAAAAATGAGGGAAAATAAATATTTTCCAATGTTTAATAGTTGGCCTACAAGTTTTGAAAATATTAAAAAGGCCCCAACCACCTTAACCCACCCTTTTAGCTATTTTCCAAATTAAAACAAACTGAAAAAGAAATAAGTAAGTCATATATGGCCAATTCAAGTTTGGTGAAGGTCCTTGTTACAATTTTTCTCGTGTTACTTATCAATAGTCATTGACCGTATAACCAACTGTCTTTAAATAATAGTAATAACAATCAATTAACCAAGTAATCATCACATTTCGAGCTCATCTTATTAGGAGTCAATTTCAATCCTCTCTTTGTCATCTAAGGACTAAAGTCCTCAGGTTTCCAAGAATTAAATCGCATCAAAGATAGTAACAAAACGACCAGCCTATTTACGTTATCATCTCTCTCTATCTGAGGGCGAGGGGTGCTCAATTTTTAATTTTTTTGTGTGGAAAGACTAAATAAATTATTTAGATTTCTTCCTAAATTACATGGCTAGAATCTGTTAGGGGAAAAAGCTTCATTTCCTTAAGCGCATCATTTTAAATTAGCAAATCTTCATTATGTTTATGACCTTTATATTTGCTAGCTAGAAATCTGCACATTTAATTAGTTTGCCTCTTTACAAATATGCTTAATAGTGGCCTTATGTGTTACTAGCAAATACTTATAGGGTGTTTTTGGTATGAAAGGAAAACATTTTCCGAAAAATGTGTTCCAATTTTCCCATGTTTGGTTGGCTTAAATGTTTTGGAAAACATTTTCCTTATGAACTCATTTTCCTCCAATTGGAGGAAAATATTTTCCTTATCAAGAGAAGGGAAAATATTTTCCAAAACTCCTTCTCAACCTTCCCCACCCTTACCAACCCACCCCACCCCCTCTCCAAAAAATGCTTTTTTTTTCAAATTTCAGTTTTTTTTCCGTTACCACCCACCCTACTACCCCTCCACCCCCAGCCCCCCCCCCCCCCCCCCCACTCCCTCAAATTTTTTTTTTTTGCAATTTCATATTTCTGTTTTTTTTCGTTTTTCTGCACATCCACCACCCACCCCAAACCCCCTCACCTCCCCCCCCCCCCCCCCCCACAAAAAAAAATTTATACTTTTTTTTTGCAATTTAATTTCTGTTATTTTTCATTTTACTGCACCCCCCCCACAGGCCCCCCCCCCCCCCCCCCTCCTACCAAAAAAAATATTTTTTAACTATATTTTTCAGTTTTAAACTTTTTATTTGTCGGTTTAAAGGTTCAAAATTTTACAAGTTCCCAAATTATGAGTTCGGAGGTTTATGTGTTTGGAAGTTTACGGGTTCGAAATTTCGCGGTTTTGAAAGTTTATGAAATTTGTGGGTTCGGAAGGTTGTTGGTTTGAAAGTTTATGGCTTCAGTTTATTGTATCTAAATTATTTATGAATACTTTTGAGAAGTCATTTTCCTTAATTTGCGTACCAAACACCGGAAAATGAATAAGATTAGTACTTGTTTTTCAAGAAAATATTTTCTTGGACTACATTTTCCACGGAAAATATTTTTCGTTATACCAAACACACCCATAATCTTCAATAATAGTTCTAAGAGGGTGATGCGGAATATCCTCTTTAATAAGCTTGAGAAGTAGATAGTCTATTTTCACTTCAACTTATTTATATCTCATTTCTTTAGCTAATTCTAGACATGTTTGATGCTCTAAAATTCTGTTGTGAGGTTTGCCATAAGCTTCATCTTATCTGATTTAAGAGCTGTTAAAAGCTCCTTATTTTGAGAAGCATTTTTGTCAAAATAACTTTTTAGAGAAGTAATTATGGAGAGAAATAATTTGTGTTTGGCTAATTGGGCTGAGAAGTACTTTTTACGGTATTTGATAAGCATATTATCTTTTGACAATTTTTTTGAAAGTACTTTTGAGTTCAAAAATTGCGGAAAAAGACAAGTACCAAAATTTATTTTATAATTAGGATTATTTAAACATAGAAATTATTTCAAATATTTATTATGAAGGAAATTAATTAAATATAGTCAATACAATGTATAGTTAAATCAAAGCAATAATACTAAATATCCGATAGAATAATTTTGCTTTTGAGGTATTATTTTCAAATAATTCGACAACTTACATTAAAATCTAATAAATCTATTAAAAAGTAATATTCTTGAACAGATATAGTGTAAACAAAAAAAAAACAAAAAAAAAACGTTGAGACAAAAAGAAATTCAACTTGATTCAATGTAGGGCTAGGCATATATCGGGTATAACCGATAGCCCGAACGGATAAATGCTATTGGGTTATCGATATCGGGTTGTTGGGTAAATAGTTCGATAACGGTTTAATATTATTTGACTATTGGGTTATGGATTCGGGTCTCGGTTTGCGCAATTTTATAAACGGTTTAACTGATAACCCAATAAGCTTTAACAAAATTATTATTTTATCCACTAAGTATATAAAGCCACCTTATTGCTTCATTCTCTTGGCAGTTACTCTTCATCTTCAGACCTTAATCCTTAGAGTAAGTTTTAAACTTTTCTGAATTTCTCATCTTAATTCCTCGGTTAAGATTTTAGTTTTAAACTTTAACGATTTAATTGTTTAGATTTTTAATTTTTCTATTTGTTTCTTTTGTCGCACTGATTCTTTAGTATTTACAAGATTAAGATTTTATTATTCTCCTGTGAGTTATGTCTGCCCGCCCGCAGTAAGATAGTTAGTAAGATTAGATTGTTGAACGTCTTATTCCTTACTCCTACTAACTTATAACTTTGAAAATTGAGATCATTCATTGGGATTTTGAAATGCAAAGAAAATTTTTTCTTTTCTAAAGTTTGAAATTTAATCCCTCTTTTCTTAAGAGCGAAAATTCAGTTTCTTTCTCTTAACACTATGATCACGATTTTTATAATAAAAACATGAAAGTTTTGGGTATATTTTATTCTTATCGGATAAACCGATAACCGATCCGATAAGGATCAATAACCGATTAACCGATACCCGATATCTTATCGGTTCGGCTATCGGTTTAGCATATTTATAAACCAATAACCGATATGCCGAACGATAACATTCACAACCGAACCGAACCGACCGATGCCCACCCTTAATTCAACGAGCTTATAATTTCTAGGATGGCTTTGAATTCTAAAGAGATCCATGGAAGAGACTACAAAAGAAAAGGAGAAAAAGTATTGGTAGTTGACGGACTACTCCAAAGAGGAAGAGAAACAACAACGACGACGACCCAGCAAAATCCCACAAGTGGGATTTGGGAGGGTAGTGTGCACGCAAACCTTATCTTTATCTCAAGGAGGTAGAGAGGTTATTTCCGATAGACCATCCGCTCAAGAAGACGAAAAGAGACAATATATCATTACCATCAAATAAAACCATAGAAATAATAACAACATCACAAGAACCAGTAAATAGATGGAAAGCAAAAATAATAACCAGTAAATAAGGTCCAACACTATAAAAACGGAAGAGTAGTGTGAATACAATATTGACCACTAATAGTCTAATACAAAATCCTATCAGACAAGCCTTACACCGGTACGAGTTACAAATATGCTCAACTACATCCTAACCTTCAACCTTAATGCTCGACCTCCACATCTTCCTATCGAGGGCCATGTCCTCGGAGATCTGAAGCCTTGCCATATCCTGTCTGATCACCTCTTCCCAATACTTCTTAGGCCACCCTTTATCTCTCCTCCTACCCACCAACGTCAACCGCTCGCACCTCCTTACCGGGGCATCTAGGCTTCTTCTCTGTATGTGCTCGAACCATCCGAGCCTCGCTTCCTGCATCTTGTCNGTGTGTTCAGGATTATGCCAAGATCGGTTCCCTTCATATTAGAGGCATCATCTGTATATAGGGTCCATATCCTATGCAGAGTCCTGGGGGCAAGCATTGACTCCTTAATCGCATCAGGCGTCATGCCTAGATTGAAGTTAGCTACAAAGTCTTCCAAGACCTAGAACATAATGGCAGTGTGATACTTTATGTCGTACTCACTTATAATTTCGACCGACAACTTGGATAGTCGTCCCGAGAGCTCTGGCTTATGTAGGATTCTCCACAGCGTGAAAGTTGAGACGACACAAATCAAATAACATTGAAAATAAGGCCTAAGTTTACGAGCAGCTTTCATAAGCTTTAAGGCTGATTTCTCTAAATATGGATACCTAGTCTAGACATCTAGCAAGGTTTTGCTGACATATAAGTAGGAGACTACCTTTCTCTTCCCGAATCAAGACTGCGCTTACCACTACTTCGGACACGCCCAGGTACACGAGCAACAGTTCTGTTGGCCCAAGTTCAGGTGAAGTTTTGAAGAATGACAAATGAACTCAGTCATGGACCAGGTCCATCATGTGAGACACAGTGTTTATCAACCTATACATGTGAGATACACGTGAAGGAGATAAGTCTCAAGGATAAAGCAGCAATATCTCCTGAACTGATCGAAAAGGTTGCATATTGGATGAGGAAAGAAAGTATCCTCATGGGAAGAGGACACAATCCGGATAAAGGATAGGGTTGGAGTTTGTATTGTTCAAGGACTCAACTTCGATGGAAGATCAGCAATTAATTCTCAATCAAAGTCTGATTACTAACTCATTAAATAACAGTAATTGTTCTCTTTTACAGGTATTGCACAAACGCAGAAGTGAAACTAAATTGAGAGCAAAAGAGCGAGGCAATTTTACAAGCAATTTATGTGAGATTCAAGTGTGCATTCCTGAAGCTACTTGGACAAAATAGAAGAACCAATTCCATTGTGTTTATTCTTATTCTAGTTCAATTGTAGTAGGTGGTTTAAAGTTGTACCTTTACAGCTTTTGTAGAAGCAATTGTAATAGGTACTTTGAGTATTCAAGTTATAGGCTAACTTGAAGGTGTCGCAACAGTTGAGGCTGTGTGCCACACTGGGATTAGAGTTTAATCCTTAGGTTTACAAGAATTTTGTAAATGCTGTTTTGGCTCAGTGATTTTAGTGGAAGTTTGGGAAAATTCTACTGAGTAGTAGGTCGTGGTTTTTTCACCTTTTAAGCCAGGTGTTTTCCACGTAAAATCTCCGTGTTCTTTATTTTATGTACTCTTAATTCTGCAAACAGTAGTAGTAAGTACACCTAGAAGAACTAGGTTTTTCTAGAGCGAAAATTGGGTACCACACAAATCACCCCCCCTCTTGTGTGGTATTGACGTTTAGAACATCAATTGGTATCATAGCAGGTTATCCTTGAAGAGGCTAACACCTTAGGAGAAGATCAACATGAGTGCACCACCTGGGAACTGGGAAAGGCAATCCACTGCTAGGCCTCCACTTTTCAATGATCAGTACTATTCTTGGTGGAAGAACAAGATGAGAGATCACATCATAGGGGAAGACTATGAACTCTAGGACATAGTCACTGATGGTCCCCTAGCAACCACAAAGAAGAATGCTGAAGGAGTTGATGTGCCAAAGACAAGGGCTGACTGTACTGCTGAAGACCTGAGGAAGTGGGAGAAAAATGCTAAGGCCAAGAAATTGCTTGTGTGTGGACTAGGTCCAGATGAGTACAGTAGGATCCAAAGCTGTACTACTGCTAAGGAGATATGGGACACCTTGCAAGTGGCCCATGAAGGAACACCTCAAGTGAAAAGATCAAGAGGAACACTACTGTATTCTCAATATGAGAATTTTACTATGAAGGAAGGAGAAACTATCCAGGAGATGTATACTAGGTTCACTACACTGACAAATGAACTTAAGTCTCTTGGAAGGGTTATTCTTGAAGAAGACAAGGTTGAGAAAATTCTGACAAGGGTTCTGCCAGTCACATGGAAAAGCAAAATCACTGCTATTCAGGAATCCAAGAATATTGCTACTCTCAGACTGGATGAACTGATTGGAAATCTGACTGCTTATGAAATGAGAAGGCAAACCATGAAGATGGATACCCCCAAGAAGGAGAGAAGCTTAGCTCTTAGAATTGCTGAAGGTTCAGATCTGGAAGATGATGAGATGGCTATGATCACTAGAGATTTCAAAAAGTACCTGATGAGAGGAAAGGGTTCTTCAAGAGGTACAACCTTCAACAAGACAAGAGCTCCTAAGAAACATACCAATGAGGGTTGCTACAAGTGTGGTAAGACTGATCACATGATCAAGAACTGCCCTCAATGGGAAATTGAGTGGAAGAAAGAAAGAGCTGAACGAAGGAACAGGTTCAACCAAGAAGAAACAAAGGTTCAACCAAGGCTATGGTTGCTGCTTGGGGAGAAACCTCAGATGAAGACTCTGAAGATGAAGATGAAGAAGAGCAAGCACTGATGGCCATCGGAGAATCAGATGATGAACAAGAGGTAAGTATTCTTCATCTCAAAGACAAGATTAAATTCTTGTCTAAAGAAAGGTTGGTTGAGCTATTACTAGACTTCATTGATGAGTCTGAAATAATTAACAATGAGAAGGAAGTTCTGTCTAGGGAATGTGTGATCCTAAAAGCAAAATGCAAAAATCTAGAGTCTAGGGAAAATGAGAGTGATAACAAAAATGCTGAGTTGAAGAACCAGGTTCTTGAACTTGACAACAGTGTCCTAGAACTTAGGTCTGAAAACTTAAAACTGAAACTAGGAATAGGAAAGAAGAAAGCTGATCACACATATCTCACTCTAGAAGAAAATTTGGGAAAAATGAAAGATGAATTGTATAAGAAAGATGAATTCATCAAAGTCTTAAAGGAAGATCTAGGAAAGGTGAAACATGAACTAGACAGAACTTGCAAGTGGAACAAGGCTTCTGATGCACTCTCTTGGTTGCAAGAGCATCACAGTAGCAACAAGAGAGGACTTGGCTATGGGACTCAAGCACCAAAATGGGACCCTAAAAGCAAGTACCTCACACTTTCCGAAAACAAAATATGCACACACTGTGGCAAGACTGGTCATTACAAAAATGAATGTAATGCAAAAGTAAAGGCCAGTCAAAAAAACAAAGCCTTTGTTCAAGAAAAAGGTAAGCTGCCTGGATGGGCAAGAAGGAATTTGATTCACCCTTTTGCTTATAGAAAGGGACCCAAACTAGTTTGGGTTCCTAAGACTAACTCCTGATTTCCTTTTGCAGGTCCAAGTGAAAGGGAGGAGCCAAATATGGTATATGGATAGTGGCTGCTCAAAACATATGATTGGGGACAAGGATCAGTTCCTTTCACTTGAGGATTTAAATGAGGTAATGTCTCCTTTGGTAATGGAAAGAAAGGTGAGATCATTGGGGTTGGAAAGGTAGGCAAAACAGATTCTCATTCCATAGAGAATGTCTACCTGATAGATGGCTTGAAATATAGCCTAATAAGTGTGTCACAATTGTGTGACAGAGGTAACCTTGTGGCTTTTACCTCCACCAAAATTCGTTGTGATTAACCTTATCACTGACAAGATTATTTTGCAGGGAAAAAGAGTTAACAATATTTACATTGTAGATTTGTCCACTCTTTTAGAAAATGAACTCACTTGTTTAAGTGTGTTGGTTAATGAACCCCTCCTGTGGCACAAAAGACTTGGTCATGCAAGTCTAAATCAGCTCAACAAATTAGTCTCTAAAGACTTGGTGATAGGGCTACCTAATATCAAGTTCAAGGAAGACAAAGTTTGTGAGGCATGTGCAAAGGGTAAGCAGGTAAGGTCATCCTTCAAAAGCGAGAAAATGGTAAGTACAACCAAGTCATTGGAACTGGTCCATATGGATTTATGTGGTCCAATGAGAACCATGAGCAGAGGTGGAAAGAAATATGTAATGGTGTTAGTTGATGATTATTCTAGATTTACCTGGGTTCTATTTCTAACCTCCAAAGATGAAGCATTTGACACGTTCTCTGCATTTGTTAGAAAAAATCAGAAACAATTAGGAAATCAACTTTGCCTCCATTAGGTCTGATCACGGAACTGAATTTGAAAATTCCAAGTTTGCTGAGTTCTGTGATGAAAATGGTATAGATCATAACTTCTCTGCCCCTAGGACCCCTCAACAAAATGGAGTAGTTGAAAGAAATAATAGAACCCTTGAGGATATGGCTAGAACCATGCTACTTTCTAGTAAATTGCCTCACATGAAGATGAAGCCATTAGATTGGTAAAAGACTTGACTGAAGCATCAGCTTAGGTCAAAGTGGCACCAACAGAAGGAATAGGTAATGGAACAAGTTCTTCCATACAGGGCAACCTGACAGGGGGAAGAAATCAAAGTGGAATTGAAATAAATTCCTTGAAGGAACCTGTTCATGATCCTGTTCTTCAGCAAATGGCAGAAACATCTAGCGGAAGCTAGTTGGTTGTGAAACCTCACAAGTATCAAAGTTCTCATCCCATTGAGAACATTCTCACTGATCCAACATCTGGAGTTAAAACCAGATCACAATTAAAGAATCTGTGTGCTTTTGATGCTTTTCTATCTATCATTGAACCTAAAAATGTTGTTGAGGCTTTGCAGGATGCAGATTGGGTGAATGCAATGCAGGATGAGCTTAACCAGTTTGAAAGGAGTCAAGTTTGACACCTAGTACCAAGACCCAAGGACAGATCAATCATTGGTACAAAATGGATCTTCAGGAACAAACTTGATGAAGATGGAACAGTTACAAGGAACAAGGCAAGATTGGTGGTCCAAGGTTACAGCCAAGAGGAGGGCATAGACTATGATGAGACTTTTGCTCCAGTTGCAAGACTAGAGGCAATCAGACTTCTCATAGCCTTTGCAGCACATATGGAATTCACTGTTCATCAGATGGATGTCAAAAGTGCCTTCCTAAATGGCTACCTAAAAGAAGAAGTGTTTGTAAAACAACCTCCAGGGTTTGAGAGTAAGGAATGTCCTGAGCATGTGTACAAGCTGGACAAGGCTCTCTATGGACTCAAGCAGGCCCCAAGAGCATGGTATGAACGACTGTCAAAATTCCTGCTGGAGCATGGTTACAAGAGAGGTAAAATAGATAGTACCTTATTCTTAAAGGGAAAAGGTAAGGATCTCCTTGTTGTGCAAATTTATGTCGATGACATAATCTTTGGGGCCACCACTGACAAGCTAAGTAAGGACTTTGCAAAATTAATGGGGAGTGAGTTTGAAATGAGCATGATGGGTGAGCTTAATTTCTTTTTAGGCTTACAGATCAAACAAAGTCCAAATGGAACCATGATCCATCAGCAGAAGTATACAAAAGAGCTAATCAAAAAGTTTAAAATGGAGGAATCTAAATAAATAGACACACCCATTGCAACAGCCACTAAATTAGATGTTGATGAACCTGGTTCATCAGTTGATCAAAAGTTGTATAGGGGTATGATTGGTTCACTCTTGTATCTCACTGCTAGCAGACCTGACATTGTTTTCAGTGTAGGACTTTGTGCTCGTTTTCAGGCAAATCCAAAAGAGTCTCACTTGACTGCTGTCAAGAGGATACTGAGATATCTAAAAGGAACCACTGATCTGTGCCTTTGGTATCCTAAAGGTAGTAATTTTGATCTAGTAGGATATGCTAATGCTGATTATGTAGGTTTCCTAGTGGATAGAAAGAGCACCTCAGGTATGCCACACTTCCTTGGTTCATGTCTTGTGTCATGGGCTACCAAAAAGCAAAACTCTGTGGCCCTATCTACTGCTGAAGCTGAGTATGTTGGTGCTGCTTCTTGTTGTGCTCAATTACTATGGATCAAACAACAGCTGGTAGATTTTAGAATTGAAGTGGGATGTATTCCAATATTCTGTGATAACACTAGTCCTATAAGTATGACAAAGAACCCTGTTCATCATAAGAGGACTAAACACATAGATGTTAGACACCACTTCTTAAGAGATAACTATGAGAAATGATTGATTTCAATAGAATTCTGTGCTACTGATAAACAAATAGCTGACATCTTTACTAAAGCACTAAGTAGAGAAAACTTTGAGAGGAACGGGTTGGAATTAGAGATGATTAAGATCACCTAATAGGTCCAGTTCAGAATGCACAATGAAAAAAAATGGAATACAAATTGAAAAAAATAATTTGGTTAGGAGTTCTAACTATTGTGTAATTATCTAGATCAATTCTTACTCAGTTTCATACTTTAATCAGTATACTCCTGTGACATGTGTATATATGACTCACTGATCTCTTACAAAGTTTTTTCTATTATGACATTTGAGGCATGTTCAAGAGAGTTCTACTTGAAGAACCTGGTTCATCAGTATATGCTTATGAGAAAGTTCAGGTATGTTTTCTATACGTTGCACAATTAGAAAGATTAATTTTTCAATCATGAGCAGAAGTCCTACATTCATCAAATTCCCAAAAATTCTATCCGTTGAGCATTGAACCAGTTTCATTCTCCTAGAACTCTAAAGAAAACGGGATTTTTGCTTAAAATCTAGCATCGCCTATTAACCACTAAGAGACCGGAATTCTAAAGTGATTAGACTTCTAATTGACTCCTGCAAAAAGCTGCCATTACTGTAATTACTTCTAATCATCTTTAAATACTCACCACACCCTTCTTCATTACTTCATAACCGTAAAAAATCCTCTCTAGTTCTAATTATCTTTTTCTCTCCAAAATTCCCAAATCTTCTCCAGAAATAATTCACCATGACTAATCCCCAAGATAATCCTGGAACTCCCCCACCAGTATCCCCTTCTAATACATCCTCATCTACACCCCCTAGTGAAACCCCAAAACCAAGGTTCCGCCGGCAGAAAATGTTGGCTAGAAAAACTGTAGCTTCTGGTTCTTTGAGAAAAGCTCTAAATGAGAAATTGAGGGCTAGCCAGAAGAAGGAAGTTCTGCTAAAGAATCTGACTCCAGCTCTGAGTGTGAAGCTTTTATCACTGCCAGCGAAGGTGAAGAACATGGTTCCTCTGACACTGACAAGAATCAAGAAACCCCTGGTGAGGTAAATACTTGTTTGGTATTTTCTGATGTGGTTGAAAATGTAGATAATAGATTTGTTTTGGTTGGTTCTGTGAAAGATGTAAAGGGAGCTGAGTCAAGTAGGAAGGGAAGTAAAAAGAAAGAAAAAGTTCTTGCTATCTGTGGAGGTGTGGAGGAGAGTGGCAACAAGTCAGGGGAAGTGGTTCTGGGGAAACTACTGAAGGTCTCGTTCATCTGAGCAAGCAACAGGATGAACCAGGTTCATCTGTTGAGGAAACCCTAGCTGATATTCTGAAAAAGGTTGGAGCCAACTATGATCCAAAGAAGCGCAAAGCTTCCTCACAAAAGGCTCCAACTGCTTCCAAGCCAACAAAGAAAAGTAAAGTGTCATCTCCAAAGCCTACTGTCCCTTCAGTACCAAAGGGAAGAGCAACTAGAAGCAAGGTGAAGCAAAGTGAAGCAGAATTGCAGAAAGCTCTGGAAGAGAGCAAGAAGAAAAAGAGGGAAAAAGGAAAGGCTAAGGTTGTGGAGAGTGTTGAGATTGCAGAAGAAGAAGAAGAGGAGATGGACCTGGTCCATCAAGAAAGAGGAATAACTGAAGAAGTTCCTACTCCCAAACCAAAAAGATCCAAGACTTCTTCCAAGAAGTCTTCCTCTTCACCTGTATCTGCTGAACCCTCCTTAGCCAAAAGAACCAGATCTGCAGTGAAAGGGAAACAGGTAAAAATTACTGAAGAAGAAGAAGAATGGAGTGGAGAAGAAGAAGAGGTGGAGTCTGAGAAAGAACATGATAGGTTTGCCATCTTTGGAAGGAGAAAAATTTTGAAAGGCAGGTTGTTGAAAGACCTGGATGAGCCAGGAATGAGAAGATTGGTGGATACCCTAGCTGCACAAGGGTGGAAGGACATGGTCCTTGAAATGGATGGGAGGCTGGCCAGGAAAGAGCTGATTGAGTTCATGGCCAATGCCACTGTGAAAAATGGGGTAGTCTCCAGCATGGTGAAGGGTGTAAAAGTAGAGTTTGATGCAATCAAACTGGGTGAGATTCCGGACATACCAAGTGAAGGGTATAATGACTATACAAGGCAGAGGTGGCCATGTCTGTAATCTCTCCCCACTGCTCTTCAAATTACTAGAAATTTCTGTGATGCTGCAAATGTTGAAGATGTACCTGAAGCCAGATTTGTTCAGAAGTGTAACACCCCGTACATTCGGACTAGGTATGGATATGTTAAATGGGTATTAATTTGATATTTTAGACATATGAAGTCCTAGAGGGATGATTGTGGGTGAAAATAGTTGTTTCAAAATCAAGATGGAAAGTAAGGTGCATAAGATTTGACAAAATCGACTAAGTTTGCAGAAGGTCTGTATTCCATCAGTGTTTAGTAAAATTTTGTAAGGAATTTGAGAAAACATAAAGCATGAAAGTTGTAGGCCTTTGAAATAGCTTTCCAACGATATATTATGGAGCCCGAACGGATCTCTGTGCAAAAAGTTATGTGTATTTTACAGAACAGTACGCGTATGCGCGGACACTCGCGCGAACAAGCCTCCAGGCGCGCGAACTCGCACGTGGGAGGCAGTGTTAATGCCGTTGAGCGTGAACTCTCCCGCGAACATGCCTCCAGGTGCGCGAACTCGCGCGTGGGGGTCATTTTAAAGCTATATTTCGTCCCCCACAGCCCCAAAACATAAAAACTTGCTCTAGAAAGGGGAACTCTCAAAAACCTAACTCCTTAAGGGTCCTTCCACCACCCAAGGTAAGTTCTAATGGTGATTTTAAGTTAATTTCAATTTCCCAACATCTTATTAACATGGGTAAACCCTCCATATCATTAGATATTCGATTGGGACACCATTGTTGAGAGAAGAAACCCTAGAACTCGAATTCAAGAAGATTGAACGTCAAAAAGGTAATATCTTCACCCTCTAATTAATTCTATCATTGGTTTAATGATTATAAACCCTAGTTCATGAGATATGAGTTGATGGGTTTGATAGAAAAGCATGAAAAATTATAGGATTGGGTTGTTGATTGTTGATTATTGATTAAAGATATCGTTTATCTTATGGGTGATAAAGAAGGGTATTGAACATAGCAATTTGATGCTTTAGAATTTATCTAGGAACAAGAGAATGGGTCATTGGGTGTAGAGACACCATTAATAAGGAGTATGAAGCTTTATTCCCACCAAGTGTTTGATAAAATGCCTAAGTGACCAAAATATGAGAATTATTGCTAATATGGAATCCCTTTGACTTGTATTGATATAGATTAAAGTTGAAAGGGCTGGCGAATGTTGTATTACACTTAAGAGCAGGAAGTTAAGGTATGTGAGGCTAACTCTCTATGTTTGGGAATGTTAATGATTCTCCCTACACTATGTTTCTTTTACCACGTTACTAATTGCCTCATAAATATAGTTAAGCCTAGTTCCTTGAATAGTTGCAGAACTTCTATTCTCTAGCTTCGTAACTCGTTCACCACTTTCATTCTGAACGTTGTGAGCTCAGTTCGTATTCAATATAGACTTGGGTTTGATTCCCCGAAGTCTCAGTATAGCTTACTCAGCATGTCATAAACAGTTGAAGTTTCAGTGTTCATAATCAGTTCAAGAATACATGTCTCTGTCTAGTCCTATTCAGTATTCTAGTATTGTGTAACTCAATGTGATCCAATATTCCAGTATCATGTAACTTAGTATGATACAGTATTTCACTATCATGTATTGCAATTTGATTCTCAGTTCCTGAATGTTGAACACCTGTATTTGGGCGTAAGGCCGTAGTTTATGCTTTATACATGTATGGGCCTGAGGCCATAGTTTATGCTTTATGCATTTTTGGGCCTGAGGCCGTAGTTATGTATACGTATACTTGGCCCTGAGGCCGTAGCTTGTGCATATGTATATTGGGCCCGAGGCCGTAGCTTATTCAGATAAACAGGTTGTTCATCATTCAGAAGAGGGAGTATTCATATCCTTACTTCCTTTGTTCAGTTCAGTTATCAGTTATCATTTCAGTTACCAGTTATTAGTTCAGTTATCAGTTATCAGTTATCAGTTATCATTTCAGTTTTTGTTTCAATAGTATCATTTCAATACCAATTATCAATTCTCAGTTATCAGCTTAGTTTCAGTTTCAGCATTTATAATTCTTTCTTTCAGTTGCTTTACATACCAGTGCAATTCAAATGTACTGACGTCCCTTTTGCTTGGGGCCTGCATCACAAGATGTAGGTAATGATTTACACGTTGATGATTCAGAGCACTGGGATTCTCGTACCAGCTACTTGGTGATCCCTAGTTCTTCCGGGACATTATCATTACCTTACCGTCTTCAGTATTTTCTGACAGTCAGTGTTGTTAGTACTTTATTAGAGGCTTCATAGACTAGAGTAACAGTTATATAGAGTCTCAGGCTATTCATGTTAAGCAATGTTGGCTACATATATGTTTCAGAATTGTTTTAGTATTTCCGCACTTTAATTTATATCATCCAAACTTTCAGTATATCAGCATGTGTTAGTTTATCTTCCGCAATCAGTATGTTATGATATCACATATTGATTCGGCCAGCCAGTTGGTTCGCTCGGTCACATGTAGTTAGGCACCGAGTGCCGTGTTACGTCCAGGCCCAGGTTCGGGGCGTGACAAAGCATGGTATTAGAGCACTAGGTTCAAGAGTCTTAGGGAGGGTATGAAGCCGTGTCCAGTGGAGTTTCCTTTATATGTGTGTGCTGGCCACTCATATAAACGGTTAACTACCAAGACATCCAGGATTGTCTCACTCCTTTCTACTCTAGATCGGGCCATGAAGCTTACACCAACTAGTAACCTTATGTTCCTATCGAATTCCAAACGTATTGAATGCCCAAGCGACGCACAGGAGAAACCTAAGTTCCTAGAGAGGATAATTTTCCATTGGGGTATAATTATGGAGTACATGTTGGTAAATATGAGACTTGAGAGGATGTTAAAAGTGGGGTGCAATGGATAGTAGTACAGATTAGAGCATAACCTTATCAGAAAATACAAAAGCAGTTACCATGTCTTATGGTTATCAGTTTACCTCAGTTACCAGTTATACAATCTTTCAGTTAGCAAGTTTATGGTTATTCACTACGCCAGTATTCAGTTACATGTTTACCAAATATCCAATTTTCAGTGTATCAAAATTTCTGGTGACTGGTGAGTATACAGTAATGCCTATGGGAGCTAAAAGAAAATTTAAGTAACCGTGATTATAGAGAAACCTTCGCATATTTTAGGTCTGGATTAAGACCAAGACTCACCGGATGACTCACAAAGTGATTATCAGATGATGGTATACTTTGAAGGATAAGTTTGTGCATGGTAGTGTATCCGTATGTGTTTTACCTCCTAGAAAAACTTCATTTAATTCTTGGAAATGGAGCCACAAGTTGGATGATGATAGTACGGATGTCAGACCCTAACATTGGTCACTATAGTTTTGGACAGAAAAGAGCCTAAGGGTAAAACACCTAGGAATCAGAAACGTTTGTTATTACCAAATAAGTGATTTCGTACAACTCATGCAAATGACTAGAAGATATGATATATGCAGTGAGAACTAAGAGCAGCCGATAGTGAGTTTCAGAGAACAATTTTAAGTTGTTCATATTTATTCAAATCAGAACTAGAAGTACCACGTTAGTAAGCTACTATAAGATGCAGCTATTGATGTAAGATAAAAGATATGGCAGTTCCCCCTTAGGTTATGTGACTAAGTGATTAGCACGGATGTTTGTAGTATGATATGATTTTGTGTTATATACAAAGTTTGGGGTTACATATTCTAATTTTGTTTAAGACAGATGAATTCCATAAGTTTGATCTATGCACATAGTTTAGAAAAAAAAGGATAGTATGCGACCATAGAATACAGTCGGATGATTAGGGAAGTTAGAAATAACCTTATTCCTCACTTTAGTTATCCAAAGTAGAACAAGAAAACGTAATTCTAGCAGGTGTTTAGTAAAAGAATAATAAGTAAGTTTTGAGTCGATACAGTGAATTAGCAATTTCGGCAAAGCTAGTAGAGGAACTATTTGATTCACTTAGCCAGGTTAACTCTAGTGAGTGGATGACAGTTTGAAATACCGAACGCGTGTTAGAACCCAAAGAGTTTAAGTTAAACCCGAAGTACAGTGGCAGTGGAAAAAAATCATCTAGCAGTGAGAGCACAAACTATAGAAGAATAGCCTTTAGGAATTATCGTAATGTGGTTTCTCTTGGATTGACAGTGTGAGCAGAGTTAAATTATTAAGATTGTGTATGATAGCTGTGAGTATGTTAGCTTTCCGTTAAGTGGATAATTTAGTTTTTCCTAGGATGAAAGATTTCTCATAAGAAAGTTGGAAGATGAGTCGTCATTGACGTAGAGTGCAAAGAATTGCAGAAAATAAGGAAAGTCATTTGGATCCCAACAAAAATAGAAGGATCCACAAGTATGAGAACTTTGGTCTAAGGGGTGATGTGGAAATTTTCAGTAAGTCCGGTTAGAGATTTGAAACCCGAATAGTTAGAATGGGATATGAAAAAGAAAATCAGTTCGGTAATGAGGGAAAATTGTATAATTACCACATGGATTATGTCTAGCATGTGTAAGAAACACAAAGTGAGTAGAATGATCACTGAGCATAGTTGTTGATGTGAGCACGTGATTTTTGCCCTATATGAATTACTCCCATAAATTCAAAACAAAATAATTTCTTTTCATTACTTGCAATTTTGTGGATTTTCGTGGCATTTTGTGTTAACTGTTGCATTTGTCTGTGCATTTTATTTCTTGTTTAATTAATGAAAAATACAAAATATGTGCATTTGCATTTAGGAGTTAATCTCGCATTCTAGGAATTAACTAGTAATTAGGGTTTTACAAAAATACAAAAAATCACAAAAATTGATTTATTTAGCTTAGTTTTGAATTTTGTTAGTCTTCCTTTAATTTGTTTTAATTAATTGTGTTAATCATCATTTAGGTTTAATTAGTTTAATTAGGTCCTAGGGTTTAATTCAGATTTTTATTTTTAAGTTTTGAAAAAGAAAAAGAAAAGAAAGGNAACCTTATCTTTTATCTCAAGGAGGTAGAGAGGTATTTCCGATAGACCATCCGCTCAAGAAGACGAAAAGAGACAATATATCATTACCATCAAATAAAACCATAGAAATAATAACAACATCACAAGAACCAGTAAATAGATGGGAAAGCAAAAATAATAACCAGTAAATAAGGTCCAACACTATAAAAACGGAAGAGTAGTGTGAATACAATATTGACCACTAATAGTCTAATACAAAATCCTATCAGACAAGCCTTACACCGGTACGAGTTACAAATATGCTCAACTACATCCTAACCTTCAACCTTAATGCTCGACCTCCACATCTTCCTATCGAGGGCCATGTCCTCGGAGATCTGAAGCCTTGCCATATCCTGTCTGATCACCTCTTCCCAATACTTCTTAGGCCACCCTTTATCTCTCCTCCTACCCACCAACGTCAACCGCTCGCACCTCCTTACCGGGGCATCTAGGCTTCTTCTCTGTATGTGCTCGAACCATCCGAGCCTCGCTTCCTGCATCTTGTCATCCATGGGAGCCACGCCCACCTTCTCCCGAATATCTTCATTCCTAATCTTATCCATCCTAGCTTGCCCGCACATCCACCTCAACATCCTCATTTCTGCTACTTTCATCTTCTGGATATGTGAGTTTTTAATTGGCCAACACCTAGCCCCATACAACATGGAGGGTCTAACCACCGCTTTGTAGAACTTACCTTTGAGTAGCGGTGGCACTTACTTGTCACCTAGCCCCATACAACATAGAGGGTCTAACCCCTATACGGTATGTGACATCCTCGTCGGTCTCCCCATTCCCCTGGATAACCGGCTCAAGGTACTTGAAACCGCCTCTCTTGGGAATGACCTGCGATCTAAGCCTTACGTCCATGCCCATTTCCCTCAGCTCGAGACTGAACTTTCACTCAAGATATTCCGTCTTAGCCCTGCTCAACTTGAAACCCTTAGACTCAAGGGCCTATCTCCAAACCTCCAGCCTCTCGTTAATTCCGCTTCGCGTCTCGTCAATCATAACTATATTATCACCGAATAACATACATCATGACACCTCCCCTTGTGTTGGCCCAAGTAAAGGTTAGTTTTGAAGACTGACAAAGGAACTCAGACATGAACCGGGTCCATCCAGTGGTCCATCCCTCAGGTTCATAAAAACGGGCAGATTCAAGCATGTGGGATGCACATGAAGGAAATAAGCTTAACTTGGTGTATTTAATATCTCTTGATCGAAAAGGTTGCATAATTGATAAGGAGAAGGAGTCCTTAATCAAAGAGAACACTATCCAAGATAGGGAAGGAGTTAAAATCAACTAGAACTCTTCCACCAAGGAAGAGTTGCATCAGAACTCTAGTTATTTCTTCATCTACTAACTCTATAAATTGCAGGATGTTCTCACATTAAAGTGTTGCACAAAAACGCAGAAGTTAAACGGGAATTGGGAGCAAAATAGCAAGGCTTTTTGCAAGCAGTTCGTGTGTGATTCAAGTGTGCAAACCAGAAACTACATGAACCAGATTGAAGAACCAACTCCATAAAGAGTTTTATGTGTCTTTCTTTATTTCTAGTTCAATTGTAGTAGGTGGTTCATATTGTACCTTTCAGCTTTATCTAGAAGCAATTGTAGTAGGTATTTTGAGTATTCAAGTTAGAGTTAACTTAAAGTTGTCGCAGCAGTTAGAGGCTGGTTGCTACAACGGGATTAGAGTTAATCCTTAGGTTTACAAAGAGTTTTGTAAATGCTGTTTTGTCTCAGTGATTTTAGTGGATGTTTGGGAAAATCCTACTGACAGTAGTAGGTCGTGTTTTTTTCACCTTTTGAGCCAGGTGTTTTCCACGTAAAAATCTCTGTGTTCTTTATTTTTGTATTTATTATTCCGCAAACAACAGTAGTTAGTATACCTAGAAGAACCAGGTTCTTCTAGAGCGAAAATTGGGTACCACACAAATCACCCCCCCCCCCTCTTGTGTGGTATTGACGTTTAGAACATCAATTGGTATCATAGCAGGTTATCCTTGAAGAGGCTAACACCTTAGGAACAGATCAAGATGAGTGCACCACCTGGAAACTGGGAAGGGCAATCCACTGACAGGCCTCCACTCTTTAATGGCCACTACTACTCTTGGTGGAAAAAATAGGATGAGAGATCACATCATAGGAGAAGACTATGAACTCTGGGACATAGTCACTGATGTTCCTCTGGCAACTACAAAGAAGAATGCTGAAGGTGTGGATGTGCCAAAGACAAGAGTTGACTGCACTGCTGAAGATTTGAAGAAATGGGAGAAGAATGCCAAGGCCAAGAAATGGCTTGTGTGTGGAATGGGTCCAGACGAGTACAGCAGGATTCAAAGTTGTACTACTGCAAAGGAAATATGGGACACTTTACAAGTGGCTCATGAAGGAACTCTTCAAGTAAAGAGATCAAGAGGAACATTATTGTATTCTCAATATGAGAATTTTACTATGAAAGAAGGAGAAACAATTCAAGAGATGTATACTAGGTTCACTACACTGACAAATGAACTTAAATCTCTTGGAAGGGTTATTCTTGAAGAAGACAAAGTTGAGAAGATTTTGACAAGGGTACTGCCAATCTCTTGGGAAAGCAAAATCACAGCTATTCAGGAATCAAAGAACATTGCCACTCTTAAGTTGGATAAGCTAATTGGAAATCTCACTGCCTATGAGCTTAGAAGGCAAACCATGAAGATGGATGCACCTAAGAAGGAAAGGAGCATGGCGTTCAGAATCACTGAAGGTGCTGATCTAGATGAGGATGAAATGACCATGATCACAAAGGATTTTAAGAAGTACCTAATAAGAGAAAATGGTCCTTCAAGAAATAGAAGCTACAACAAACCAAGGGTTCCTGAAAAACAAACCAATGAGGGGTGCTACAAGTGTGGGAAGACTGATCACCACATCAAAAATTGCCCTCAATGGGAAATTGAATGGAAGAAGGAAAGAGCTGAACGAAGGAACATGAAGAAGGAACAGATTCATCCCAAGAAGAACAAAGGATCAACAAAGGCTATGGTTGCTGCTTGGGGTGAAAGCTCAGATGATGACTCAGAAGACGAAGATGGAGATGAACACGCACTTATGGCAATTGGGAAATCCGATGAGGAATCTGAGGTAAGTATAATTCATCTCAAAGACAAGATTAAGTTTTTGTCTAAAGAAAGTCTATCTGAATTACTTCTAGATTTCATTGATGAATTTGAAGTTATAAACAATGAAAAGGAATAGCTGTCTAAGGAGTGTGTGATTCTGAAAGCTAAGTGCAAAAACCTGGAACTTAGGGCTAGTGAAAGTGATAGTAAAAATGCTGAGTTGAAGAACCAGGTTCATGAACTTGACACCACAGTCCTAGAGCTTAAATCTGAAAATCTAAAATTGAAATTAGGAACTGGTAAAAAGAAATCTGATCACACACAACTCACTTTAGAAGAAAATGTAGGAAAAATAAAAGATGAGTTGTACAAAAGAGATGAGCAGATAAGAGTTCTTAAGGAGGATCTAAAGAAGGTTAAGCACGAGCTAGACAGAACCTCTAAATGGAATAGGTCATCCGATGCACTTTCATGGTTACACGAACACCATAGTAGCAATAAGCGAGGACTTGGCTATTGGACCCCTGCATCTAAGTGGGATCCTAAAAGTAAGTACCTCACACTTCCTAAGAACATAATTTGCACACACTGTGGTAAAACAGGTCACTATAAATCTGAATGTATTGCAAAAGAAAAGGCTTAGTAAAAAGAATAAAGAATTTGTTCAAGGGAAAAATAGGTTGTCAGGTTGGGCTAAAAAGAATCTGATTCACCCTTTTGCCTATAGAAAGGGACCCAAACTAGTTTGGGTTCCTAAGACTAACCCCTGATTTCCTTTTATGGGTCCAAGTGAAAGGGAGCAGCCAAATATGGTACATGGATAGTGGCTGCTCAAAGCATATGACAGGAAGCAAGACTAGTTCCTTTCACTTGAGGACCTCAAAGGAGGTAATGTCTCCTTATAAATAGGAAGAAAGGTGAGATCATTGGGGTTGGAAAGGTAGGTAAGACTGATTCTCACTCTATTGAGAATGTCTACTTGATAGATGGCCTAAAGTACAGTCTAATCAGTGTATCACAATTATGTGATAAAGGTAACTTGGTAGCATTCACCACTACCAAATATTTTGTGATTAATCTTACCATTGACAAGGTTGTTTTGCAGGGAAAAGGAGTAAACAATACATACATTGTAGATTTGTCCACACATTCAGAAAATGAACTCACTTGCTTAAGTGTGTTGGACAATGATCCCCTCCTTGGCACAAGAGACTTGGACATGTAAGTCTGAGTCAACTCAACAAATTAGTCTCCAAGGACCTGGTGATAGGGCTGCCTAACATCAAGTTCAAGGAAGACAAAGTTTGTGAGGCTTGTGCAAGGGGGAAGCAGGTAAGATCCTTTTTTAAATGCAAGAAAATGGTAAGCACCACCAGACGATGGAACTGGTCCATATGGATCTCTGTGATCCAATAAGAACATTAAGCAGATGTGGTAAAAGTTATGTGATGGTGCTTGTTGATGATTACTCTAGGTTTACTTGGACATTGGTTTTAACATCTAAAGATGAAGCATTTGACATGTTTACTTCTTTTGTTAGAAAAACTCAGAAACAACTAGGTAATCATCCTGCATCAATTAGGTCTGATCATGGAACTGAATTTGAAAATGCTAAGTTTGCTGAATTTTTGCATGCTACATCATAAATAGTTGCATGACTAGACCTCTGTTAAGAAGATTCCCTATGATCGACTTAAAGGGAGAAAA
>NW_017672139.1:118264-118926 GCF_001879085.1 Nicotiana attenuata | reverse complement strand
ATAGAGAAGATAGGTCGTCGATAAGAAAGTACTAACAGTGAAGTACACAGACCACGACTGAAGCTGCACCAGAAGAAAGAACAGGTGATGGAACAGGTTCTCCTACCCAGGGCAACATGACAGGGGGAACTGACTAGAGAGGAACTGATCCTCAAACCTCGAGGGAACCTGTCCATGAACCTATTCCTCAGTAACAATACCAGGAAGGAACATCCAAAGAAATTGACACTCCTATTGCAACATCCACGAAATTAGATATAGATGAACCTGGTTCATCTGTTGATCAGAAGTTGTATAGGGGAATGATTGGTTCTCCTTTGTATCTTACTGCTAACAGACCTGACGTTGTTTTCAGTAGAGGTCTTTGTGCTCGATTTCAAGCAAATCCAAAGAAGTCCCACTGGACTGTTGTCAAGAGAGTATTGAGATACTTGAAAGGCACCACTGACCTTTGCCTTTGGTATCCAAAAAGTAGTAATTTTAACCTAGTGGGATATGCTCATGCTGATTATGCAGGTTTCCTTGTGGAGGAAGAGCACCTCAGGTATGGCACAATTCCTTGGTTCATGTCTTGTGTCATGGGCTACCAAAAAGCAAAATTCAATGGCCTTATCTACTGCTGAAGCTGAGTATGTTGCTGCTGCTTCTTGTTGTGCTCAATT